>NW_010299346.1:12402-14096 GCF_000700745.2 Antrostomus carolinensis | reverse complement strand
GGGAAGGCTGGGGAGGGACAGGGGTGGGCGGTCAGGGGGTTCTGGGTGAAGGACCTGCCTGGTGCTGTGCGATGGGTGATGTGCAGGTTTGCTCACTGCTTCCTTCCTCTGCTGAAGATACAACCCTGCTTGGAAAATGTATTAAGAATTAAAGCTGGGGGTTGGGGGTTTAACACTAATCCCTAATGTGTTGAAATCTATTGTATGTGACTCTTGATAGCAGGATAGGAGAGGACTGCTGCTGTGTGGTAGGTGGGTAAAGACTCATCTCTATCATAGAACCACAGGCTGGTTTGGGTTGAAAGGGACCTTAAAGCTCATCCAGTTCCAACCCCCCTGTCAGCAGCAGGGACACCTTCCACTAGACCAGGTTGCTCAAAGCCTCATCCAACCTGGCCTTCAACACTTCCAGGGAGGAGCAGCCATAGCTTCTCTGGCCAACCTGGGACACTGTCTTACTGCCTTCTGGGTGAGAAAATTCTTCCCAATATCTAACCTAACTCTTCCCTCTCTTAGTTTGAAACCATTTCCCCTTGTCCTGTCATTATTTTCCCATGTAAAAAGTCACTCTCCTTCCTGTTTCTAAGCTCCCTTCAGGTACTGGAAGGCTGCAGTGAGGTTTCCCCAGAGCCTTCTTTTCTCCAAGCTCAACAAGCCCAGCTCCCTCAACCTTGCTCCAGCCCTCTGATCATCTTCCTGGCTCTCCTCTGGACCCGCTCCAACAGCTCTACACCTTCCTTGTGTTGGGGGCTCCAGGCCTGGACACAAGACTCCAGATGGGACCTCACCAGGGCTGAGTAGAGGGGACAATCCCCTCCCTCGCCCTGCTGCCCACCCCTCTCTTGATGCAACCCAGGACACAGTTGACCTTCTGGGCTGCAGTCACACACTGCTGGCTCATGCCAAGCTTCTCATCCACCAGGACTCCCAAGTCCTTCTCAGCAGGGCTGCTCTCCATGAGTTCTTCTCCCAGTCTGTCCACATACCTGGGATTGCCCCAACCCAAGTGCACAACCTTGCACCTTGGCCTTGTTAAGCCTCATGAGGTTCTCCCAGTCTTACTTTTCAAGCCTATGCTGGTCCCTCCAGATGACATCCCTTCCATCTACTGTATCATCTGCACCACTCATGGTGTCATCAGCAAACTTGCTGAGGGTCTGCTCCATCCCACTGCCCAGGTCATTGATGAAGATGAAAAGCACCAGTCCCAGAACTGACCCCTGGGGGTTCTTCTAACATAAATAGTTCCCAGTGGCATATGACAGAATGATTATCCTGACTATAAAGCTAGGCTTTACAAGAGAGATCAATGTCGTTATTTTGATAGGAACTAATTAGTAGCGATGAGATTTTGACCTTCTGGTCCCAGCTCAGTCATAAACACGGGGTGTGGCAGTGACTGACGCTGCATTTTGCTGTCCCTTGGAGAGTTTTCTGCTAAATTGCATTTGTTGTAGTAGCGAGAAAGCTGAGCTGAGCTTGGGCTGATGGAGCTTCTGGTAGATTATTTCATGTCACAGCGTGATCACTAAGCTGTTGCTGCAGGGACTTGGAGCTGTGACGGCTTTATCTGGTAAGACAGTGATTGAGAACGTCCTCATCAGTGTTAATTGTATTACCATGTTACGTCTCTGCAGCAGCCTCTGCTTCACCGTCGCTTTGGCAGAGCGTTGCATTTTAAGGTTACTCTGGAC
>NW_010299346.1:4990-12361 GCF_000700745.2 Antrostomus carolinensis | reverse complement strand
TCCCTACAAAGAGGAGCATGGGCATTTTTTGAGAGAAATAACTTTCTTCCAGAGAGCATGTTAGACTAAAATTGGTTCACCAGGGCAGCAAAGCAAGAGTTCATTTTACCCCCTTCTGAGCCACGCTGATCAACGCTGAAAATTAGAATCATAGAATCATAGAATGGTTGGGGTTGGAAGGGACCTTAAAGCTCATCCAGTTACAACCCCCCTGCCAGCAGCAGGGACACCTTCCACTAGACCAGGTTGCTCAAAGCCTCATCCAGCCTGGCCTTGAACACTTCCAGGGAGGAGCAGCCACAGCTTCTCTGGCCAACCTGTTCCAGTGTCTGACCACCCTCACACTAAAGAACTTCTTCCTAATATCTAATCTAAACCTCCCCTCTTTCAGTTTAAACCCATTTCCCCTAGTTTTGTCATTAACTGCCCTTATGAAAAGTCCTTCCCCAGCTTTCTTGTAGCCCCTTCAGGTATTGGAAGGTCGCTATAAGATCTCCCCGGAATTCTAGTGGCTCATATTCTCAGGGCTTAATCTTGAGGCAGCTGCAGGTACTACTCTGAATTTGTTTCAGGTGTACACATTTTCTTCACACATATACAATGGTTGTTATGTTTATTGTATCGATTTGCCAATTGGGGAGGTGTATTTTTTTGATACTAGAGAAACTGCAAACTGGATTTTGCCCTAAATCAGAGCTAGGGCCACAGGGTAGCAGGTATGAGTCTCAGGCAGACATTTCCATCTGAAGAAAGATGAGCCTTTGGGTTTCTTTGCCTAGCCTTGCTTCCGTTTTTGAGCTTCAGATTGCAAAAGAACATTTTCCTGTCCCGATAAACCTCGAGGATCTTTGGGAGGCTGTGGTGATGATCACTTTCTGTGGGCTTAGGCAATCGAGTTTGCGTAGTAGTGCTTGATAAAGAAATTGAGAAATAGAACTAAAAGTAAAGAAAGTGTGGTGAAATCCACGAGGTCACTACTGCAGTAACTCCCAGAACATCTTTTCAATGTATTTATCTTCCCTCTTTTTTTTCTTTCCCTCAGAACAATGCCAAGGTAGCAGTGCTGGGAGCCTCGGGAGGCATTGGCCAGCCTCTCTCCCTTCTCCTGAAGAACAGCCCGCTGGTGAGCAGGCTCAGCCTTTATGATATCGCTCACACTCCCGGCGTTGCAGCTGACCTCAGCCACATCGAGACGAGAGCGAATGTTAAAGGTACTGTGAGCTGCTGGCAACCATCTGTGTTCTCAAGGGGTCCTCTCAGCCATCTCTGAGGCTTGGAGCTGCCTGTTGCTGTGCTTGTGAAGGGGAATCTCCACAAGATCCTGAAGCCTAGTATCGATTTAAGTAGCTTTTCCTCAAGCAGTGCGTGACTAATTAAGGTTTAGCTGATTAGTTTAATATGTATGGAGATGAGGATGGTCTGTGGTTGCACTGTGAAGGGAATTCATAATAACTGGCAGGGAAAGGTTTAGTAAAATAATCTTGGGAAAAAGCCTGAGTGTTGAATGTAAAAGTTTGTCTACAAATAGACTTCACACTCCCTGGGTGTCTGTGTGAATTCTGCCTGCTTCTTTTCTGAAGGGACAACTGGCAGGTTCTGATGAAATCAACAAAAAACTTAATCTGCTGATCTTAATTTGCTTTGAAGATCACTAAATGGTTACCTTTAACTTGGATGTGCCTATATGCAGTTCTTCGGGGGCACTGACTGTAGTGCCTACCTAGGCTTTTTGGAGAGTAAATACATATAAGAGGAGGAACTCTGGGTTTTCAAAACAGGTGTAAATTTGGAAACAAGAATAAAAAAATCAAATAAGAGTCCATCCATAATTGTATTGCTTTGTTTTTCACTGTAAGTCTGAATTGAAGGCTGAATTAAAAAGGCTTTGGATACCTCTGGGCATAATTTTTTACTTCAGAGTGTCAGATATTTAATAACTGGCAAAAGCATAATGCCTGAATGTTTTATATTCCAGGCTTCCTGGGACCTGAGCAGTTGCCAGAGTGTCTGAAGGGCTGTGATGTCGTGGTTATTCCTGCAGGAGTCCCGAGAAAACCAGGTACATTCTCTTTGATCAAAAGCCCCAGGGCTTCATTGGAGCGGACCTCTGCAGCACTGGTACTGAACTAGAGCTGTATCTGGTGCCCTGCAGTGCTCTGAGTGTTGGCTTGGGATGTAAGTGGTCTGTTAATGACACTGACCTAGAGCTTGTTGTGGTAACAGGCACTTCATCGCACCTCTGTCTTAGATTGTCCCTTGTAAAATGGGCAGAACTGATTTCTGGAGATCCTGTGTAGGGGTGAGGTGCAAAGACTTTTCACTCTAGTGATCCTGAATCTCCCTTAGTGTTTCTTGCCTAATGCTCTAGTAAAAATACTGGTTGTTTCATTTCTCAGCAGAATAACGTTCGTTTTGTGTTAATTGTACGATAAATTCTCTGAGCATCTTTGAATAACACTGTTAAGCCTCCCTGGGATGTCTCGGACCTGTTCCATTTTTGCTCTGTTTTTCAGTATCGTGTTGAGAATGTAACAAAATTCTAGACTTTCATGCCTAGCTTTTCCCAATTCTGCATTTTTCATAGTTAAAGTAGTTGCTGCAACAGAATGAGAGGTGGCACTTACACAACTAGCCCTATTTTGCACAGAGCAGTTGGTGTTCAAACTATAGGAGTGGAGGTGACTTCAGAGGGGGAGGAGAATTCATCTTAGGAGCTGTTTTGCTGCTCTGAACACCGCTGGTGTGGGTCAGTGTGGTTGTACCTACCGTGCTTCAGGCTGCCAAGGTGAAATACCTTCTGACAATCGACAGCTGGGCTGCTTGCTCCTGAAAAGGGCTGATTTATCTGAAAGGGCTTTTATTAGTGAGAGGAGTTACCTTTGGAGCCAATTTATTACTGCAACTGGAGATGTTTCTCTTGATCTATGAAACCAGAAGCTGAAGTTGACATATCTTTAACCAGAGCAGAATATTGGTTTTTAATTGAGTTGCTTACCTGTTAATAACTTAAACTATTGTACTGGGTGTGTTTTAGGTATGACCCGTGATGACCTGTTCAACACCAACGCTAGCATTGTTGCTACTTTGACATCTGCCTGTGCAAAGCACTGTCCAGAAGCCATGATCTGTATCATTTCTAACCCAGTAAGCATTTTCTGGAGTCTTTGAAAACCTAGAGGGGGGGGAAAAAATAATCCAGATCGAGAATATTAGAGTAATCTGAGTTTCTATTAGTTTTGACCAGTATCTATAAGGTCTGCAGTGTATTTGCAGAAAAGAACTAAAAGCCTGGTTCTACTGACCTATTTTTCTTGGGCTGTATTTAAGTGAGAGGAAACTGAGATATAAAAATGCTTAATAACTCAACATCTGCCTGACTGTGGTTATAACAACATGCTGGTGTATGAACTGGAATAGAAGCCTTAGCTTACTAAGGGAGGAGCTGTTGTTATATGAATTAACAAATATATTGTCTTAATGGTTATTTAAAATGGTTGATTTTTATTCCAGCCTGACTGTAAATTACTTTTCAATTTAAGAATTAAAGTAATTGGCTACAGTTGACTTCAATGTGGGAATATACTTCAAGTTGTTTACTAGTCTGTTCAGTTCATGCATTGGCTTTGTTATTACACTGGTTTTAACGAATGCTTGCCTGTTCTTGCTTATAGGTAAATTCAACCATCCCAATAACTGCAGAAGTCTTCAAGAAGCATGGTGTGTATAATCCCAACAGAATCTTTGGCGTTACAACGCTGGACATTGTCAGAGCAAATACTTTTGTGGCTGAACTAAAGGTAGGTCATAGTAACTGATGCTGTGGGAGGGATACAGCATGCTTTGGTCATCAGATCTATCAAAAATGCTTTTAAAATCACTGCAGAGAGCCAGAGTAGCTCGGATTTCTCTGGAGCTAGAGGTGAAGGCAGTCATTCCCTGTTTCCATTCTCTAGAGGAGTCTGGGGATAGGGTTTCTTGTAAAATGTGGTTCAGGAGACTTTGACCTTTCCTTTTCATAGCTGTCCCCTGTGAGTGAGCTACATGTTTGCCTTAATTCTGTTGGCATTTTCAACCCTGCTGGTGCAACTGGAGCAGAGGGTTGAATTGTAGTGGGTATTTGCAAGTCAGACGAGCTGTGCTGCATGTTACAGGATATCCTGCAAAGTATCAGGAGGTGTAACAGGTTACTGCTCTTAATAGCCTTGGGTGGAGTTTGTACTTGTGCTGCTATTTATCTGAACTTGCATTAATAGTATCCTGCAACTGTCTAAAGTTGTCAGAGTTCAACTCTAGATCTGGCTCTGTCCCTGGAGTAGAGCTGCCTCATGGAACTCCTGCCCTGTGTAGCGCTGGGTTATGGATGTGTCCAAATACCCAGGACAGAAAATGACACGTGATGTTTTCAGATGTTTGTATTGTCCATGTGCTTCAGAAGCTGGAAAGTCTCATGTTTCCCTTAGGGCTTAGATCCAGCTCGAGTAAGTGTACCGGTGATTGGTGGCCATGCTGGGAAGACTATCATCCCTCTGATCTCTCAGGTAAGCTGTAGGCGCTGCCGTGTGTGTCATCACACTCATCAATGCATTAGAGTCAATGTAAAGTGCTTTTGTGCTGGCACATCATGTGGTAAGATAGAGCAGAGACAGCCTTCCCTGCTCTCGTGACTGCTTTCATTCTGAGATGAGGGACAGGATACTGGAACACAACGAGCTAAATCTCATCTCCTCTGAGTGGTTTAAATACCTCCAGCTTTTCTCCTCTAAAGGAGTTTGGGATAAGAACTGAGGTGTAGTGTGTGTGTTGGGATGTCTTGGCACTGTTTGGTTTGGGTTTTATTTTTTGTGACAGGTATTTCATGGTATTCATACCTTCCTTCAGCAGGAAAATGAAATTCACTTTGATGTGGTGGACTTGAAACACCACTTCAACACTCGACACTGAAATGAGGAGGCATAGCTCAAGCTGTGTGCGGAGGCCTGCTTCAGGAACGAGTGGTAGTCAGGGAGAGGCTCCCTTCATTCATCTAAGCCAGCTGAAATGCAGTTCTAAAGCAGGCTGCAGCCTTATGAGGAGATGGCTAGGGTATGGCCAAGGAGCAATCTGCAAGGAAGGGGGAAAAAAGCTTTGCTTGAAGTGGGGAATAAAGTATCCCTCACAGGATGATGTTCTTAGGGAGTAAGAGCAAGGGACTTGGAGCAACTGAATGCTGAGAGGGTGCTTTTGTTAGACAGTCAGTTGGGACAGACACAACTGTGCTTGACATACTTGCATAGCTCTATCTGAAGCTTCGAGAACTTCCTGAATACTACTGGCAGACTGGATCCTTCATGAGGCTCTCAATTTCCATAATGCCACAGTGACCCAAGTATTTAGAAGGTAGCTTTTTGAGATTCCTAAGGCCTGTTACATGCTTGGAGGACATCTGTCTAATGCAAAGGACTACGCAGTAGCAAGGAATGATGTCAAGCCCTGGTTTTTGCTGTCAAGCTGGGGTTTGCCCTTGAGCAGGCTAGGCATGGCTGGGTTCCTGTTCCAGTCTGTGCAATAACCAGCAGCCCTGGTGAACTCTTGCAGATGGTCAGTGTCACACAGACCTGTTGGTAACAACTGTAATGGTACAGAAAGCACCGTGTGAGTGGCCTTCTGCTGGATCTGGAGGGGTTTGGATATTTTAACAGCAGCTTCTTTTTTTGTTCCAATCTAGTGCACACCAAAAGTGGATTTTCCTCAGGATCAACTGGAAAAGCTTACAGGGAGAATTCAAGAAGCTGGCACTGAAGTTGTCAAAGCTAAAGCAGGAGCAGGTTAGTTCTTGAGTACAGCTTCTAAGTAATTCCTGTTGGCCAGCTGAATGGATGCAGTCCTCTTCAGTTTAATCTTATTTACAACTGTGGTGCAGGATTATGAACTGCTGATTACAAATATAGCTGTTCTGCTATGTCAGTGACTGCTTGAACTGTGGTACTAGAAGCAGCTTGGTATATAGATAAGATTAAACATTAATTTATCCCGTGCCACGTATGGCTTTAAAAATAATCTTTTCTGTCAAATTAAGCTGTTTCTTCCTGTAAATCTGGTCAGCTAAATAGCACGAGGCTGATCAAAAACTGCTGCTTTATCCAACTGGCTGTGAGCTTGAAGTCAGTGACACTGCAGCTCTGTAAACATCATCAGTATGGAAGCCTTTGATGCTAAAGAAAGTAGCAGGTTTCAAAGTGATCTGTTCTAAAACTGATTTAACTTCCACAGGATCTGCCACCTTGTCTATGGCCTATGCTGGCGCTCGGTTCGTGTTCTCTCTGGTGGATGCGATGAACGGAAAGGAAGGGGTTATTGAATGTGCCTTTGTTCAGTCGAAAGAGACGGAGAGCCCCTACTTCTCTACACCTCTGCTACTGGGAGTATGTACTTTAAACGATGGGGCTTATAAACAGCAGCTTACTGGTTTAATCTTGTGGGTTTTACTCAGTGGTTTCAATGTAGTTGATTGCTGGATATCACTGTAGGTAACAGCTGGGCATACCTTCAAGAGTTCTTGAATATTTGGGAATGGTACTTAGGCATGTTCTTCATGTCTGACAGGGATGCTGCTGCTTTTTATCCGCTCTTAGACAGCGGGTTGCTGACTAACAGGAGATTCAGACTTGTCTTAAGAGGTCACACTTACCTCAAGTCAGTGCCTGTTTACAAAGGGCTTTCGTATGATTAACTGGAGTCAGCAATCCCGTCTCCTCAGCTTGATCTGTTACAAATCCCTCAGAAACTGAGGCACCTGGGGAACTGCAGCATGGATTAGGGTTAATAGATTGCTTTCAGAACCTCTGCTGAACTCTGAAAGAAGTGTTCCTTTTGTCACCCTTCCTCTGTGGGTGGAGTGAAAAACAAGGATGCGGCAGCGCAGTCCTGGCTGCCGGGGTGCGAAGGATGGTGTGTGCTGTCTTAGATGCTAGCTGGTGAGGGAATGGAAGTAGAGGGGCATTAAGGGGGAGGGGTTTGGATGTAGGCATGAGATCTCAGAGATAGGAGCACAATTCTAAATCACTTTCAGAATGCAAGCCAGTGACGAGTGAAGAGCATACACCAGAGGAGAGAAATCCTCTTTCCAAGCAGTAAATTTGAAGATAAGAGGCATGAAGGAGCAGTTGGTATCAGTCTCCTCTTGAAGGAGCTGAGGAGCTAGCTTCAAGTTTCACTCTTGGGAACAGTGGATGGGAAGTTTGTGAAGGCTGTAGAAGTTGCTACAGATAGTAAGAGGCTTCTGAGACTTGCCAGGAAGTGCAGGTTGGCAGACTAGAGCTCACAGAGGTCCCAGGCTTGGTCTCCATCTCGGCTGGGTAATACTTAAATCAGAGCTGTTAAGTTTCTCTCTAG
>NW_010299346.1:0-4955 GCF_000700745.2 Antrostomus carolinensis | reverse complement strand
CTCAGAAAAATGGAATTGAGAAGAACCTAGGTATTGGCAAGATCTCCCCCTTTGAAGAGAAGATGATTGCTGAGGCCATGTCTGAGCTGAAGGCTTCTATTAAGAAAGGAGAGGACTTTGCGAAGAACTTCAAGTGAAGAGTTGATGACGGAGAGGAATTAACAACTTCCTTAATTTATTAAGGCATCATGTCACTTTACGACTTCCGATTCAAAGCTCATGCTTTGATTGAAGTCTTGTCTGTATTAGCTTAATGATTGTTGCCAGTGCAGAGTCTAATCATCAATAAAACGGCCTCATTTTTTCAGCGTACCATCTGGAATTGTCCTGGTGTGTTTGTCTCTTGAAGGGAGAAGCTGTAGGTCTCTGAGAGGTTCTTAGTTTCAGTGGGGATTAAAGAGCCTCTTGAAGTGGGTGAACTAGTTACCCTCAGCTCTGCTGCTGCTTCTGTTTTGGCTCGGGCTGCTTGTTTGGCACAGCAGCTGCGAAACCAGGCGTGATCAAATAGGATCAAGATGGGGTGAAGAGGCTTGAGAAAGGGATAACTGAGTGAAGTGATCCAAGAAGTGTTCTTTCAGGAGGTGGCGTTACCTCTCGTTACCTTACGTTGCCTTCATCTCTGACGTCATTTGATTTTTAAAAGAGTTAGTAAGAGAGCACGGTGATTGAAATGTCAGTCCTGCTCTTAAGAAAATAATTAAAATGCTCAGAGTGACTTCTTTCGAGTTGGGAACAAAAGCATTGATTTCACATCTACATAAATTTCTTTTACATTCATCCTCTTGTGGATATAAAAATAAATGTCTGCAAGAGAATGGTGGTGACGAGTTCTATCGCTGACTTCTTTGAAGGTAAGCTTTAATGAAGGAAGCTATTAATTTGCTCTTCCTCCGTGCTCTGTGGGCTGCTTACCCTATTACTTTGAATTGCTTTAATCCACGTAGGTTGAATTCCAAGTTGAACAGACTTTATTTTGATTAGATGACGGAAATGCCAAAGCCCAACACCTGGAGAAACTGAGGGGTGTGTGGTTTGGGTGAGAGAACCTGGTGTAGAAGCTTCTCATAAGGAAGAGACCTACAGGTAGTAGATGCTGTTTGGTCACTGGCTGTTTTCTCCCGTTGCTTGTGTTCTCTTTTCTGAGCTATTTTTATTTTAATTAATTCCTTCTGAACTGGATCACACAGTTGTGACACTGAAGATGCCTTGAGAATAAAGTGCTTGGCTCTTGCCCTGCCCTGTGGAACATGTAGGCAGAGAGAGAGGACAGCAAGCACAGTTCTTGTCACTCCTCTCTGCAAAAATTCAATGTACTAAAGCTTGGTTTCTTAACAGAAATAGTAATGAAGCGTCAGCAGTCATTACTCAGCAGGCTTGGAACAAAGTGATTATTAGGAGGTATTAATAGAATTAAAGATTAAAGCATTAAAGGTCATGTTGGAGCAGAGCAGGGGAGGGTGTCGGAACTGGAGGACACTGAGAGGAGTGACTGGCCAGGCCTGGTGAATGCAGCTTGGACATGGTGTTCAAAACAACAAAGCGTGGCAAACTCTGCCATGAAGGGGGTTGCTGGATCTAGGGGTCTTGCAGGCCTGGCAGCAATTTTGTAGCCAGAAATATGGGGCACAGGTTATTGAAACCCAGGCTGTGTCTCTGTGTGGTCTGCACCCCTGGAGTGTGTGTCCAGGTGCTCCAGGGGAACTACTGCACAAAGCCACTGAGCTAAGGGCTGCAGGGAAAACCTTCCCTTCAACCAGGAGGGAAATAACAGACCCTTGTCCTGCTCCTGCTGTCTTAAATACAGCAGCTAGAGCAGATTTCTGAGGGTTGGAGGTGTTTGGAACTCGAGGTTCATAGTGTGGCTTAGGTTATTCTGTGTTTTTCTTGTGTCAGCAATCCAAATCCAGCAAAGTCGAGGGAAATTGCACGGACAAGCAGAAAGCTTTGCTTATAGCAGTAGGGAGCCAGGGCCAGGGTGGGTAAATGGAGCTGAGGTGGAAGAGGATTATTTCCCCAGCACCTGCTGACTTGTAGATTCTTTCTTCAGGGTTTCCTTCAAATCCCCTTAATGATAGAACTGTCCATTCCCTTTCTGTTTGGTTTTTGGGTTTGTTTCCCTCCTCCTCAGTCCCATGCCTCATGCTTGCAGCTGTCTGGAAATCTGCTCTCCTTTTGGGAAGGGAAACCAGTTACCCTTCTTGCGGCTTTCTGCAGTGAAATGAAGGAGAAATGAACTTGTGTAGGTGTTCTCTGCTGGTCAGAAGTGCTGTCCCCCTGGCCAAACAGTGCCGTGGTGAATAACTTAATCTCTGTGAAGACTGAAGATGGTTTGCAGAGGTAAGTGTGGGACATCCCACCCCTCTTCTCTGAATAGATTCCCCTGGAGGAGGAAAGGAGCTGGGGGGGTACCCCTTCTCTGGAGAAGTGGGGATTAGATGGGTGTACCTCGATAAACTGGATGCTTTGCCCTGGAAGTTGTTTCCTGGTGCTTCACGACCTTCATCCTCTGTCCTGTATGCTGTGGAATGGCCACCTTGCAGAGTCACAGGGCCAGCTCTGGTGTCGGCAGCCTTGGGTTTTTACTTCCCATGGAGGTGAGTAACCAGGCTGCTGTGACCAGGTCTGGAGGAGGTGAAGAACCTGCCCTGCTCAGAGCTCTTGAGTTTCATCCTGTTCACTGAGCAGACTTCTGTCTCCATGGTCTTTAAGCATCTGCCATCTTCTGTTGCAGCATCATTTATGTGCACAGAGCTGCTGCCTCCTCATGCAGCCCAGCTCTGCGCTGGAGCCCAGCTGTCAGGACACAGAGGAGATGCCTACTAAGAGTAATAAATAAAGATACTCCAGATGGCCAGATGTCAGGTCACTCAATCCCACCTGCCACTTTCTGCTACTGGGACAACATGCTAAACTGCAGGAGAGGAGAAAACAAGGAGAAAAGCGAATGGTGAACGTTATGGCTTGAGTCTTTCATCCTCATTGACCTGGTGTCCCAGAGAGGGTTCAGGTGAGACCACCACAGGAGCAGGGTGCACACTGGCAGCCCTGTGTCCCTCATTCCTGGGAAAACTGTTTTCCCTTTCTGGCTCTGTCTAGGGGCTGGTTCTTTGGGATGAGGTTCCAGACCCCATCTCACCCCAGGTGGCAGGAGCTGGGAGATGGCAGCAGCAGTTTGCTTTGGGGTAGGTCTGGTACCCCCCGCAGCAGGTGCAGCTGAGCTTTGGGGCAATCACTGGTATTTTGGTGATATTTAGGAGAAGGAGAAGGGGAAATAACATGAGGAAGACAGTTGGGTGCATCCTCTGCCTTGCCAAAGCTGGCTGCCTTCCCAGCTCTGGGAAAGGAGCAAAACTGGAGGAACTGGAGGTACCTCGCAAAGATGCTGGTGTTGCCCCCTCACTGCTGCTCAGCCTCAGTTTGCTGGGGCTGGTGGTTCATGGCAGGTTCTGTGCTGCTGATCCCCGTCCTGCTTTGCTCCACTGGTGTGGTGAGTTCTGTGCCAGGTGGCAGAGCTGGGTCCCACTTGGCTTCACCGGGGCGGACCCCACATCCCTCTGGTGCACCAGGCTCTGCTGGGGGGGATCAAACCTCCCTGGGGTGAAGCAGCCAGAGCTGGGGGCTCTGTGCTTCATGCAGAGCATCATCTGACCAGGGAGATGGTGGGTGAACAGGGAAAGGAGATGGGGAAATGTACCCTGAGGTGGGTTGGGCACAGCTGGGGCTGTGGGCAGATCTCCCCTGGAACCAGCTCAGCTTCCCCCTTCCATTGCAGGGTGATGGTGAGAGGCTTTAATATGAGCAGGAGGATCAGCAACCATCCGATCTGTGGTTTTGGCTTTGCAGAGGCCTCTCCTCTCTGCTGCTCTCCTGCCTGCCCATGGGCAGTTTTAAATCACCACCTTTGCATTCCCTGCTCTTCATTTACTAAAACACCCGCCAGCTCTCGCTTCCCTCCCGGGTGCCTCAGAGCAGATCTGGAGCGCGGTGCCCAGACGAGAGGGTTTGTTTGCATTTACAGGGAAACCTGTTAATCAAGGAGACCAAAGGGATTGCTCTTTTCCTGGCTGAGGGAACAGATGGCTGGATAATGCTGTGCAATTAATATGCAGGGAGTCCTGCCGGGGCGGGGATTTGATTGCCTGTTCCGAGAGGTTAACGTGACTGGAGCTGAGCTCTGTCACTGCTCTGCCTGTCCCTGGCACCTGCTGACTGCAAGGGTCCTTGGGGACACTGGGACAGATGGGATGGTGGCACAGAGGAGGTTGTGGTCGTGGGGAAAGATGCAGCAGGGGACTCACGGCTGGTAGTGGGTCTCTGCTGCTCCCATACTGGGAGGGCTGCCCTTTGGGTTTGTAAAAGTAAAGGCTGGTTCTGGTGATGAACATCTGCTTGGTGGCCCTGTCAGGCTGGAAGGGGTCTGGTGGCTCATTTTTTCCTCCTGTACTCGTTTCTCCTCCAAGTCGGGAGGTGCCAAAGGAAAGCAGCAAGCGGCAGCTCCTGAATGAGCCGAGGGAGGTGGGTGTCAGGATGTGGGCGTCTCCTCGCCGTGACACAACGTGGGTGCAAAATGTTTCTCACGGCTTCAAAGAGTGGCCAGACAAATCCATGGGGAAGAAGAATCCCTGCTGAGGGCTGGGAGGCTCAGGGAGCCCTGGGACAGCAGGAGAAGACCCAGCAACCCCAGCCCAGCACTGAGCAGGGCCATGGGATGAAGCCCAAATTGATGGTTCTCTCCACGATCGAATGGCTCATGGTCACCCTGGCACACACGGGGCTGTTCAGACACCCAGTCCCCACCATGTCCTGGGCTCTTACAGGATAACAGTGCCCCCAGCCCCTTCCCCTTCCTGCCTTTGCTTTGCTCCCCCAGTTTGCTCCCCCATTTCCTTCTTCCCCAGCTCAGACGGGGTTGCTGAGCATGAGGAAAGGCAGCGCTGGGTTTTGATCAGGGGCCA
>NW_010299345.1:7040-8159 GCF_000700745.2 Antrostomus carolinensis | reverse complement strand
GGACCCCGCTGTTATGCGATATTGTACGGCTATTTGCGTTTTGACTGTTGCTATTGTGCTGCTGCTGTGTGAGTGAGAGTGGATGAGACGCACTGTCAAAGTGCGAAGCGAGTGAGGAGCTCTATCTGCGGTTCCGTACCCCGGCGACAGGCTCGGCCAGAGAAAAGCGAAGCGTTTGGCAAAGAGTGAATGAGTATAAATCATATAAACCGTTGGTTTGGAATTCAACCTTACTGTCCGAAGGGGGGCAGATTTTAGAGGAGAAAAGATTTTAGCTATTGAATTGAAAACATCCAGACCCCCAACGCCTTTCTAATGTAGCTCCATCTGATTTCCCTTTTGAAATCCTGTGTTTAGTGTATGAAAACAGTTGTGAAGCTTGTATTTCTGTGCATGTATCAATTGTGAGAGAAAGTGGTATTGTACTTCTACTAGATGGAGTGGGTGGTGTCCAAGCTGCCAGAGGAGAGAGCTCGGTATCAGACTAGAAAGAGCAAGAATAAAAAATGAAAGTGCAGATAATGTTAGAGTAAGGGGAGCGTGGCAGAGAATAGTGAGAAATTTGAGAGAAACTGGTTAGAAAAGTACAGCAAGTGTATGTGTATGTAAGAAGAGATGAGGAAAAGGCAAAAGCGATGGCAAAGATGATGGCAGAAGTTGTAAGAATTGTGGACGTGATTAACAGGTTTGGGTGTGCAGAGCTGTAAGGCTCCTGTTATGTGGTGCTTGTGCAGAGCTGAAAGGCTCCTGTTTGGAGGGGACCCGTGCCCCTGTGCCTTTTGTGTTTTGTTGTGAAAAGCCAAAATTGGCAGGTTTCAGAGCTGAGGCGAATCCGGAGCTCCTATCTTGTGGGGAACCCCGCCACCAGTCTGGGGTTTATTGTGGAAAACTAGAATTGGCAGATTCTAATCCTGAAGCCAATTCTGCAGCTGCTGCCTTGTGGGGATGGTGCTGTCCCTGTGCAGGCCCAGGTATTTGTCATGCAGCCTCATCTGCGGGGGCTGTAAAGAAACCTATGGAGAAAATGTTTTGCTATCCTTCCGTGGTTAATTTGTTAATCACCTCTCTACTCCTGGGGTGGACTTGGTAATAAAAAAAAAGAAAAAAAAAAAAAAAAAG
>NW_010299345.1:6623-6935 GCF_000700745.2 Antrostomus carolinensis | reverse complement strand
AAAAGAAAGGCTAATAAAACCCGAAAAAGGAAAAAAAAAAAAAAAAAAAAAAAAAAGGCAATCCAAATGCCTGATTCACAGACTGCAACTCTTGCAAAACTTTTAAAAGCAGTCTCACTCCCTCCACTGAAGAATCAGTTGGAAGAAACCCCACCGAAAACCTGTGGGAGACAACAAAAGTGGTGCAACAAGCACTTCATAGAATAAATACTAAAACTCCACTTGAATAAGTTAATGCAATTAAACTCTTGTTTCACTCAGACATATTTTTCATTTTTTTTGGGGGGGGGGGCAAGTTGGTTTGTTACTCTC
>NW_010299345.1:2968-6576 GCF_000700745.2 Antrostomus carolinensis | reverse complement strand
GGGGAAGTTTGTTTCTTTTCTCTTTTCTAGGAATGTCAAATGTCCCGACATCAAAGATAAAGAAAGCAGTTTGAGAGCAAGGAAACTGCAAGCAGCAAAATCACACCTAAATGTGATAACCATTGCTTCACTGTCACTTTGTGTTAGCCCCAAAAGGTTTTACTTCTTTTTAATAATTGGTCTAGTGGGCCAAATTTTCACTTTTCTTTTATAGGAATCTACCAACACATGAGATGGAGCTGTGTGAAAACCAATGAAATGTAAAGTGTCACCATAATTGCTCGCATTGTCAGTTGGTTAATGTTTGTAATTTGTTTGTGTTTTCATTGCAAGTGACTTGGTGAGAGATCAAATAGAAGTTAAAGCATTCTACATATTCTTGAGTTTAATTTTTGTCTAACTTGTTTTGTCTTTTTACTGAAAAATAGTGTGGTTAAAGTCTTATAGATGTATAATTTGTCTCAACCAATATTATCCTGAGAGTTGGTATAAGAATTAATACATATTTGAAATCCTACAAATGTGAACTAACCTTCCTGGTTCTGCCTCAGAAGGCTTCAAAATTATTATAATCTAGCTAAATTTTTGGATTTTCTAATTAGTGAATTAAAGAATCTTGACAAAACACAAGCAAATGCTACATGAGAAATGATTGAATCCCCCTTCCTAAACCAAGAGGGATACAGAAAAGCCTTCTACCAGCTCTCAAACTAAAGTGCTGTTCAATCTCATGCCATATGTCTTGAGAGGATTTATAGCACATTCTGCAATCTCAGTTGTAGGTGCAGAATGAGATGAAGGCAAAAAAACCAAAAAAAACCAAACAAAAAAAACCAACCAAAAAACCAAAAACCCTAGGTTTGAAAGAGAATTCATTTCATTTTTAATCCCACCAAAATAAAGCCACAGTTTGTAGTTTGTGTCAAGATTAAATGACAAGAGTGCTATAATCTGTCTCCTGGAAAACAGAGCATAGCCCTAATGTAAAGATATGTTTGCATGAGAACATTTTGTATGAAAATGTTTTGTGTGTTCGTTTTGTATCATAAAAACTAATCCTTCATAATGTATAGAATTATACAGCAGAGTAAGAATATTATTATAACAAAAACTGTATAAAGAAGCTACAACCAAAGAAGCCTCCTGAAGATAGCTGACTAAGACTTTAAAGTGTAAGTTAAACCACTAAGATTAGACAAAGGAAAGAGAAATACCCATAGATAGTAAAATAACAAATCAAGTGATCCCATTAGTAGGAGATGTTGAAATTCCAGAGATCAAAACAGGCTCCCCCAGTGATTATTGAACTACTGGAAGGGGCACAACCAGTGTCAATTAAACAATATACACTAAGGCATAAAACATGGGTAAGAATAGAACCAATAATTACTACATTTATTAATCAGAGGTTGTTGAGAGAGTGTAGACCTTCCTGCAATACCCCAATTCTACCAGTACAGAAGCCAAATGAAAGTTCTTGATTAGTTCAGGACCTAAGGACACTTTACTCACAAAATTACAAAGTGACTGAGTGTGGTTTTCAGTTTTAGATTTAAAAGATGCTCTCTTTTGTCTGCCATTAGCTGAAAGCAGTCAGGAAATTTTTGCCTTTGAATGGGAAAACCCCAGAACAGGGAGAAAAAAAGTCAGCTCCCATGGACTGTATTGCCACAAGGATTCAAAAATAGCCCCACCATATTTGGAGGTCAATTATCCCAAGAACTGGAAGCCTGGACACCGCCACTTGGAGAAGGTACACTCCTGCAGTATGTCGATGATCTACTGATAGCAACAAAGACCCGTGAAGACTGCAAGAACTAGACTGTAAGTCTTTTAAATTTTCTGGGACTAAGTGGATATAGAGTCTCCCCTAAAAAGGCTCAGCTAGTCCTCCAGAAAGTTACATATCTGGGGTATGAACTGGCAGGAGGGGAGAGAGCCTTGGGAGACAACAGGAAAGAGGCAATTTGTCAAATGCCCAGGCCACCTTGATACCAACTCCTAAAAGAGACTGGGGGAACTCACCTATGCAGGACACCAGAAACTAATCATGCATTTGTAACTCTGAAACGTGAGTTGATGCAAGCTCCAGCACTGGGCATACCAGATGTCACTAAACCTTTTCTGTTGTTCTCACATGAGAGACAAGGACTGGCGCTGGGACTTTTGGCACAGAAGCTGGGACCATACAAAAGGCCAGTGGCTTATTTCTCCAAGCAGCTGGACGTGGTCAGCCAAGGATGGCCCGCCCGCCTGCGTGCAGTGGCAGCTGTGATCCTGAACATAGAAGAAGCTCGCAAGTTCACACTGGGACAGCAGATAACTGTTTTTGTCTCTCACACAGTGTCAGCAGTGCTCACACAGAAAGGAAATCACCGGTTAACCCCATCTCGCTTTCTCAAATACCAGGCTGTCCTAGCAGAATCAGAGGATGTGAGTATCCAAGTAACTAACATTTTAAACCCAGCGGCTTACCTTCAGGGCAGGGCTACTGAGGAGCCTGTAGAGCATGACTGCATTGAAACCATGGAGGCAGTTTATTCCAGCCGCCCGGACCTAAAGGACTCTCCGCTAGAAAATGCAGACAACTGGTTCACTGATGGGAGCAGTTATGTCAAGAATGGTAAGCGGCTCGCTGGGTATGCAGTTACAACCACAGACGCTGTCATTGAGGCAAAACCATTACCTGTGGGGACATCAGCTCAAAAGGCTGAAATAATAGCCCTAACTCGAGCCTTGGTGTTGGCCGAAGGAAAACCTATCAACATTTGGACTGATTCGAGGTATGCTTTTGGGGTGGTACACGCTCACGGGGGCTATCTGGAAAGAAAGAGGTTTATTAACCTCACAGAAGAAAGAAATCAAGCATGCTACTGAAATCATGCAGTTACTGGAAGCAGTGGAAAAACCTTCAAAAGTGGCTATAATGCATTGTAGGGGACACTCCCAGGGTAACACTATCCCTGAACTGGGAAATGCTATGGTAGACAAAACAGCAAAGGCAGTGGCTGGCGGGGGTCAAATTCAAGCCCTTGCTCTAATCCCTTCTAGCATCCTTATGGGTGAAAAACCCCCACCATATGACACTGATGATTTAAATTGGGTACAAGAAGGAAAGGGACAAATAGGATCTGATGGGTGGGCTAAAATAAAAGACCTCATTGTGATACCCAGAAAACTGCTAAAATTATTCATCCAAAGTGAACATTCAAAGACACATTGGGGAGTTGATGCTCTATATAACCATTTGAGGGACAAAGTGACAGCATCAAAACTGAAGGAAACAATTGAGGACATAACTTCCACTTGTGAAATCTGTCTTAAAAACAATCCTAATACCACTGTTAGGCTAAGTACAGGAACTATCACTAAAGGAGTTTTACCCGGGGATGTGTGGCAAATTGACTTTTCTGAATTACCTAGGAAGGGGGGATACAAGTACCTTCTAGTCCTCACAGACACTTTCTCAGGCTGGCCGGAAGCTTTCCCTTGTAGAACAAATAAAGCTAGGGAAGTTGTTAAAGCTTTAATACAAGAAGTTATTCCACGATTTGGGGTACCGTGAGAAATTAATTCTGACAGAGGATCACACTTTGTAGCCCAGGTAG
>NW_010299345.1:0-2922 GCF_000700745.2 Antrostomus carolinensis | reverse complement strand
CATACAGGCCACAGGCAAGTGGACAAGTGGAGAAGATGAATCACTTAATAAAGCAACAATTAGCCAAAATTTGTCAAGAAACTAATTTATATTGGTATCAGGCTCTCCCCATGGCTTTGCTAAGAATTAGGGTGAAACCACGGCTCAAAGCAAAATGAAGCCCCTTTGAGATCCTGTATGGAAGGCAGGCAAGTGGACAAGTGGAGAAGATGAATCACTTAATAAAGCAACAATTAGCCAAAATTTGTCAAGAAACTAATTTATATTGGTATCAGGCTCTCCCCATGGCTTTGCTAAGAATTAGGGTGAAACCACGGCTCAAAGCAAAATGAAGCCCCTTTGAGATCCTGTATGGAAGGCCCTATGGAACAACCGTGATTCACAATGACAGTGTGGCTCTGGTAGGGCAAAGCTACCTAATAGATTATGTAAAGCATTTAGGTCAAAAATTACAATCAATACGCGCTACAGTTGTTAATTGTCAACCGCCACCACCTGATAAACCCTTTCATAATGTGAAACCAGGGGATTGGGTTTATGTTAAGTCTCTTTCAGGGGATCCACTCCAGGAGAAGTGGGAAGGACCTTATCAGACGCTGCTGACCACTCATACAGCAATTAAAGTACAAGGAAAACCGACCTGGATCCATTATACCAGGACCAAACCTGCGCCAAAGCCAGAGTGGGAGGCAAGAAGAACAGGACTTCTGCGCCTTCAGCTACGAAAAATCAACACAACATGATTTGCACCATACTGGTAACATTGATAATTGGGGCAGGTGCATGGGACCAGAACACATACCTTCGATTGCTCAAAGGTGTTGTTGAAAATTTTAATCTAACTGATTGCTGGATATGTTCTCAGCTGCCTGAGAATTCTGCTAGAGGCTTTCCTTTGGTTGGGGCAACATTCCCTAATACAACAGAAATCTATGCTGCACTTAGTACTAACAGGCTTTCACATTATGTCAACATATCCCTAGATCAACTTCAGTGGAAGTTGGAGTTTGAAGAGCCAATACTTGGGTCCTTACCAGTGTCCTGTGTGCAGAGGTGCTGGGAAGAATCTGTACCTAAAAACTCAGGGGGGAATAAGACAGACTCCAAATGTGGGAACTTAACATTTATAGGCAGCTACCCCAACTGCTCAGAATTCTGGGGGGGGCCAACATGTGGAATAAGAATCAAACAAGACGAGGACCAAAGCCCAAGGGTTGGCCGGTGCCCACAGGGCGGGCTTGGTACTGGATATGCGGTCACAGCGCCTATAAAGTTTTACCCTTAGGATGGCAAGGCCGCTGTGCCATAGGACCAGTATTTCCCCACATTACTGTTGTTTCTCAACTACAAGGCTTGCTCCGAACCTTTATACGGAGGACCAAAAGGACATCAAACCCCTTAACAGATAGGCCCACTAGATTTCACAGCTTTGCCAGATGGTTTATACCGGGACTCGGAGTAAGTGAACTAGAGAAAGCAATAGTGAACCTTTCTGCTACTGTAGAAACCATCATGAATGCCAGTGCAGATGCCATAAGAGCACAGCAAATCGAGATTAAGAGCATCTCACAATTAGCCATACAGAATAGACTTGCATTAGATTTGCTGTATGTCAAAGAAGGAGGAGTATGTACAGTAATAAATACAAGCTGTTGCAGTTAGGTTGATTTAGACAAACGAATAGAAACAGATTTGCAGACAATTCTGGAAAAAACACAGACACTACATCAGATCACTTTAGACAACACTTCTTGGCGGTTTAAAGAGGTATGGGATAAACTTACATCATGGTTACCCAACTTATCCTGGCTTAAACAATTGTTTGTAATAGCTATTTGTGTTATTGCATTCTTACTTATTGTTTGTAGTAGTAGTTACTGTTGTGTGATATTATGTACTTGGAATTGCGATGCTCATGCTCAATATAAACAAGTAGAAACTTAGAGATAAGATAGAGAAGGGTTCTTACTTTAAAGACATACAAGATTTGTAAAGAATTACAAATAACCAAAGAAAAGGGGGGATTGAAGAAGGGGCAGTCAATAACTAACTCATGTAAGCACAAGTTAACTATTGGGAGACAGCAAATGTGTGTTCAGACAGAAGATGTTAATTACAAAGCCTGAGAAGCCGAATTCAGCCTAATCTTGTCAAGACAGAGGGGACAAGGATCATCTCAGAGATTGCTGAATCATCCCTCAAAGGACTACGCATACCCAGGGAGAAAGAAAGGTGACAAGTTCACTGCGAGGATGACTACTGGCCTTCATCAGAAAGACCCCCGAGGAAGAGGAGAGGCCTTCCTCAGCGCGACCACCAGGACACACAGCGCATGCGTGGCCCATATGCTAATGACTTCCGAGAAATAATTTCTGTAACCACACCTGTCCCAAGGAATGTGATGAATATTCATCATTTAACCCTTAATACTGTGTTGTAGAGAGCACCAGGTGTGTGTGTGTTTGGAGGAGCGATCCCCACACACCCGGCGCGCCGAATAAAGCAAATACCCGCTTCTCTGACTCTGTCTCTGAAGTGTCTCCTGGCCCGGTTGCGGCACGATTCATCTGGCTCCCCGAGATGGGACCCTCTCTGCCCGGCTGCCGGATCTAGGGGTAAGCAGACCTCCCAGTCGCGACCCTGAATTTTCAGGGGGAGCTCAGCTGTCCCTTGGCTCACGGTGGGGGCAGACAAGGACCATCTGCACCAAATTAAGGTATTTGCTATTCCTTTTAAACACAAAATACCTGCAGGTCCAGGGTTCCAGTCCCTGAGGGTGGGTTGAAAGTCCCGAGGAAGACTGGGTCTCCCAAAATTAGTCCTGGGCAAGAGGAAAAGTACTTTTAAGGGGTGTGACCCCCGGGGTTGGACCCCACTGTGAAAAGTACTTTTAAGGGGGTTGGACCCCCCCCGGGGTTGGAC
>NW_010299344.1:0-30376 GCF_000700745.2 Antrostomus carolinensis | reverse complement strand
CCACTCCCAAGTCCTTCTCTTCGGAGCTTTTGAAGAGGATCAGACCCACTATTGGCCCTGGGGGTACACTGCTAATTACTGGTCTCCAAATAGAATTTGTTCCACTGACCACCACCCTTTGGGCCTGACCATTCAGTAAGTCAGTGGTCACCTACATGAATGGTCACTGCCTGCTCATCCAGCCCACACTTCATCAGTTTCTCTAATTTATCTCTCTAGCTTAGTTTCACAAACTATACAGATTAAATGTTTATTTTTACAAGTAGAAGAACAGCCATATGACTTTTGGCACTAATGTGCCACACTGCTCAAATCTGGAAATGTAAAATTGTCAAGGTGACTGAAATAAATTCCTTAGAGCCACGGATTTCCATTGTGGCTTAGGCCACAATTTTGTCTCTTTTATTTGAGGTGTTAAAAACTCACCTCTGTTTAGAGATGGCTATGCTTTAAAGTTTTCATTTAATACTTCTTGAATTATTGTTACCAGTAGTAAAAACAGAATAAGCTTCAAAAATCTGCTAAAAATTTAATTTACCTGAAGCTGATGAAAGAAAAGGAGTTGTATTTGGTTTGCATGGCAAGGTTTTGGTAGCAGGGGGGGCATAGGGGTGGCTTCTGTGAGAAGCTGCCAGAAGCTTCCCTCATGCCCAATTGAGCCCATGCCGGCTGGCGCCAAGATGGACCCACCACTGGCCAAGGCCAAGCCCATCAGTAACACCTCTGTGATAACATAATTAAGAAAAAAAGAGGAAGAGGAAAAAAAGTGGGACACTTTGCAGTTAGAGAGGAGTGAGAAGATGTGAGAGAAACAACCCTCACAGACACCAAGGTCAGAGAGGAAGGACGGGGAGGAGGTGCTCCAGGTGGCAGAGCAGAGATTCCCCTTCAGCCCGTGGTGAAGACCATGGTGAGGCAGGCTGTCCCCCTGCAGCCCATGGAGGTCCATGGTGGAGCAGATGTCCACCTTCAGCCCATGGAAGACCCCACGTTGGAGGAGGCGGGTGCCCGGAGGAGGCTGTGACCCCTTGGGAAGCCCGCGCTGAAGCAGGTTCCTGTCAGGACCTGTGGCCCCATGGGGGACACGCACTGGAGCAGCCTGTTCCTGAAGGACTGCACCCCATGGAAGGGACCCACACTGGAGCAGTTTGTGCAGAACTGTCATTCATGGGAAGGACTCATGTTGGAGAAGTTCGTGGAGGACTGTCTCCTCTGAGAGGGGGAAGGAGTCCTCCCCCTGAGGAGGAAGGAGTGGCAGAAACAACGTGTGATGAACTGACCCCAACTCCCTGTTCCCCATTCCCCTGTGCCTTTGCGGGGGAGGAGGTGGAAATTGGGAGGGAAGTGAAGTCTGAGAAGAAGGGAGGGGTGGGGGAAGGTTTTTTATGATTTGGTTTTATTTCTCATTATCCTCTTGTCTGATTTGTCAGATTCGTAATAAATTAAAATTCATTTTTCCCCCCAGGTTGAGTCTGTTTTGCCCGTGCCAGTAACTGGTGAGTGATCTCTCTCTGTCCTTATCTCGACCCATGAGCCTCTTGTTATATTTTTCTCCCCCCTGCCCAGTTGAGGAGGGGAGTGATAGAGTGGGCTTTGGTGGGCATCTGGCTTCTATCCAGGGTCAACCCACCACAGACTGTATGTCAAATGTATAAGAAAAGATTGTCCAATCTGACTAATGCCTTAAAGATCATGAAATATATAGAAGGAAAGCATATATAGGACATTAACAATGCTTTGTAAAAGAACAATTAGTAACTTATTTTTTATCCTTCCAGTGGGTAAATAGTCTGTATGACGCTACCGCTTTTGTTGAACATTTCATAGTGTATGCAAGTGTGTTGTTCCTGTGGAAGTGATCTGTACTTCATTATTCCCCCGACTTTTTGGTAGTGAAACAGCTGATCTACTGATTTTGAACACATTAAAGCTCAGGTGTGTCAAAGGAAACCAACCTTATGATAACTGCCTCTCTGCTAGGCAGGGCCTGTGCTGAATCTTGACTCTCTCTGGTAACATCATACAGAAGACACATTCATTTATTTAAATATGCTGTGTTTTACAGCCTCTGATGATGATGTTAAGGCCTGTAATTCAAACTCTCGCTAAAGCAGTCCCAAACCACTGATTTGTGGAATTTGGAAAGTGTAGTGCACTTGTACCCTTTCAAAAACATCAACTGTTGCCATGAATAGAGACAAGAACGCTGAACTCAATGAGCATCTGGTCTAAAGCAGCACAGACCTTTCACTTGTTTTCTTAGTCACAGACTCCTAAGTCTCTAGAATCGATAACCAGTTTTTAAGTGGAAGCCAGCCTATGGCCAAGGACCACATACAGATCATATCTCTTAAACTGCTCCCCAAAGAGCCAGATGCCATAAACAGTCAAGAAAGGATGCCCTCTCACCCTGCCCTCGCAACCAAGCAGTGATTGTTCCTGCCTGTATCAGAAATTTGTGCTTAAGCTCGGAGATTTAACGACACAACATAACATGGAATGCGACTGTTGTTACGGTTTACTGAATGAATCAGAGCTCTAGTTGCTTAAGCCTCTGGATGAAAAAGGTTTCTTACAGCTCAGATCTACATTGGCTTTCAACACTTACCTTCAATATGAAACATGGTAAGTAACTAAGTGGGTCACAGATAAACAGACTTATTTTTAAGGCTCTGCATATGCATACTGAGAACAGTGGTGAAATTTTGTACATTTGAATTCCATACACCTCTCAGTAATATAAAGCCTGCTACAATTTCACAATAACATGAAGCCCTTCAAAAAGCCAGTTTCTGCCTAGCACCCCTTTACTGTAGCTATATCAAGTCTGCTTAGCATCTTTAAGGAGCTGCATGATCATAAATATGCTATATGGTAGGCAGGTCACCTACTTTTCACTGCAGAGTATATTAGTCACAATAAAAAACATGTCACTGAAGGCAGAAAGAATCAGGGGTCCAGTCTTTTAACATCTGAGGACTTAAAGTTTTACGTGTTTATTTTACTGGTTTTGAGGGAAATTACTCAACTTATGACAAAAAGATACACAATAAAAAGTAATTAGTGAAAAGCAGCCTCCCTTCTGAAATTGTGTAAAAACTTAAAAAGAATTAAATCAAAACTTACATTTTTTCTTCTTATCAGTTTCTAAGCTAAGTCTTTTAAACAAAGTAGTGCAGTTAATTTTACTATATTTTGATTCACAAAGTTGCTAATTGTACTGATCACTGTGTGATGCTGTTTTTTCAAAAAAGAACCCTAAACACCATGGCCTTCACTCTTAATTGAGGTTAATGTAGGTGCTGTCTGAGATCCCAAGGCACACTGCACAGATATGACTAAAGCAGGACAAAGTGAGATAAATAAACAAGCTTTCTTGCTAAACTTCTTAATTTATCAAGATGCTGCACAGTGAATGAAAAGCAAGTTTAGTAAGAGACATGGTTTGTCACTCAGTCTGAACAGGAGAGACATCAGAACCAAGCCAGCTTGGATCTGTCTTCAGTGCTGCAGAACCTGAGGAAGGCAGCATGGGCTTCAGTCGAACTGGCACTCCTGTCTTTAATTCGATAGGCAAACTAAAAGCTTGCCAAATTGTCTGTATGTAAAACCAGTCCAGGCTGTAGAACTTTTTGAGAATCTTCTTTGAGAAAGAGATTTTTCTTCTTCAGAAAACAGGCCTGTAAATGGGGTATTGCCATTGATTAACCTCATGCATCTAACAGAGCTAACTGAACTGGGACAGCCAGACTTTGATTCTATATTTGATGAAGATAGATGAGCTCAATGAAGACTGACACAGAGCATGATTCAGAGCAGGAATCTAGCTTACGTGCTCTGAATCACACTTCCTTTAATAAAGCTGTCGTCCTTCTCCCATGACTGAGCTGTAAACTTTTCTTTTAACAGTTTAGGGGAGCTCCAGTGAGGCAATAGGCAAACTGTCTTCTCTGAAAAGCTTTGTCCAATTTATGCTGAAAAAAGTAGTGATATTTTTTCTCTGTGATTTTGACAGACAGACAAACAAAAACACTGTTCCTGAGGTTAAAAAGTGATTGAAAGGAGTTTGAAAGGAAATTTGTCTGATGATGCTTCCCATGCAAAAACTGACATGAAGATCAAACTTACTCAGACTAATTTAAATATCATATCACAAGCAGCATCAGAAAAGTAAGCTGGTCTACTTATCTTATGAGCTTACTTAGAATGAGAATCTGCAATCACATTTCTTTTAGCATCTCTGCATGACATTTTATGAGAGAGCTTTTAACATCAGCACTAATATTGTACCTTCAGAAGTCAAACAGAAAGTAAGTTTCCAAATTTTATTTCCAGAATTTAGTGCATTCAAAATAAGGCTATTTAAGCAGCTAGTATTGTAATCGCAAATTTATGAGAGTTTCAACACAATCCTCCATTAGAAAGGAAATTAGGTAAAAGCTTACATTTGTTGATGCAGCAGCTACTGTAGTGCTTCTGTTTGTCTTTCCCTTTCACATACTCTGTTGTATGATCCACATTTTTTTTTTCTTCTTTTAAAAGAGTTTAAGAGCCAACAGATCTGCAGTTAACGCCCTTGGTGACTAAAGTTTGGTGCTGCTCCACATCACTTCCATGCCGGCCATGGCTAACAGGAGGGTTCCAGAAATGTGAATATCTAGAGAAATCCATAAAAACAAGGCTCACCATCAGTTGGCAGCTTCTCACCTATTCCTCTGGTGCAAATAATTACTTTTAGCTTAATCAATTTTGGGGGAATATGATGAAACCTATAAGAAGCAGCCTACGCTATTTGGATTTTGTCTGTTTACAGGAGCTACTTTACTCCACTCAGCTGTTTCCACTGCTTAAGCTCGTTGGAAACAGTAATTTCCCTCTTTATTCCCAAACACTGATGCTTATATTAATGCAGTTCATCAACTTCTGGCTTAAAACAGACAGCAACAATTTTAAAAAAATCTCCAGGAAGATGTAAGATCAAAGCTTGCAACGACTATTCCACATTGAAAATCATGAGCTTTCAACCCACTTTTGTCAATCTTTTTCTACACATATGGCAACCTTGGCATGGGGCTGTGAGGTGTAACTCTGACAGGCACCACTGTTTGCTTGTTAGTAATTCATGATTAATATCTTCAGTTAATTTTTAACACACTTTTTTCTTAGAAAGAACAGAATATAAATAATAATAATGAAACAAAATCCTCAGAGGTGTGTTTTCCTGAATGCTGTGTGTAACTATGGGTTTAACAAGCCTCGGCTCACTTCAAGGCCACAAGAAGTTAACACTCCTCAGAAACAACACCTGACTGAAAAATTTCATCTTTGAGTATGAAAATCTTCAGAGGGAGAAGTTAAAACCTTTCAATGGGGGAATTTTAAGCAAATTAGGAGAGGTAGAGTTAGGCAATTCATTGATTCTGTGAGTATAGTGTGAAATAATCTCTTTACGCTAAAACAGTACTTACCATAATTAGTACATTCCTTATGTGCAACTCTGAAATTTTATATCAAGTATATTTTTCAAAGTTTAGGACCAAATAGCAGCAATGATCAAGGCATCCCAATAAAAGGCAGAGCTGCGCGTGTCCCTGTGTTATCCCTGCTGCCCGCTGAGGTCAGCCTTGCACCCGGGGCTGACAGAACCCCCCAAGGGAGGAAGGTGTCAGGGAGGAACAGGCCTCACCGCGGGGGAGCTCTCTGCAAATTAGGAGCAGGCAGCAAATTAGGAAATGGCGGCCATCAGCACCGTTTCTCTCTTGCCCTTTTCTGCTGTGTTTCCCCTCAGCAGCCCTGCCCCGGCTCAGCCCACCCGCACTCCCTCACCCATCATCACCTCGTCCCACATATTTTAGCTCACCTCAGCCTTTCCCGACAACGGGAGGTCACCAGGGCGATTTACTGTTGTGACAGTAGATTCCTTGCACTGTCAGAAGGACATCTTCAAAACATTTTAAGACTCTTCTGGATGCAAATACCACAGTGAACTCAGCAGGACCTCTAGACCAAGCCTACCACACCCAGGCAGGGCGCAGAAGTGACCCACGGCCAGGGGACTGCTGCTCCACCAAGCAGGACAGAGGACGTAGTACAAAGCAGGAAAACAGCACCCTTCATTGCTTTGGCTTGGTTGGTACCTTTCCCAAATCCTGTCCTTTAAAACAACTGATCCTGCCCATGCTCTTTAAGTTAGGGAAGAGGTGGAGTAGTGCCATGCCCTGAATATCTAAGGGGTGGCACAAAAACAAAGTCTGGGAAGCAGTAGTGAGAAGACACAGATTCAGCATGGAGCTGGGAAAGAGCTTAATGCTCAGCAAGAGGACGGCAACCTCTTGGTGATTTTGGATCAGATGAGAGAGACAGCACTGTGAAGGGGGATGTAAAGAGCAAAGGGATAAGCAGTTCAAATGCTGCCACCAAATACCTGCCCCAAAATGCATGCTGTGCCTTCTCCCACTAGCGAGTCTACAGAGAGGATGAGACCTACTGCATTTCCTACAGCAGAAATTTTTGTAAAAGAATTACATTTTTCAATTCTTTTGCTGAATTATGATGCCAGAGGCTATGATTTCTGCTTTTATCTCCACCTGCTTTTCCAAAGCTCTTTAAATCACAAAAAAGGACAATATTAATGCAATTAAAAAAAAAATCCCCAACATCCCTGCAAAACACTTTATTCTTGACAAGGACTCAAAATTGAAGTAAAACAGGTTTCTTGTGTGATCATAATTCTGCATTCTGATACAGGGTTAACATTCAGACTGGATAATTATATGCCACATTTACACCAGATATTTTTCTTATTCAGTAGGAGATTGAGGGTGGGGCAAAACAGAGCAGTTAAGACAGAATCAGAAGCCACCTGAGAATTTTCCAGAACTGATATCAGAAAGTGATACCAACTTGCAAAAACCTTCACATTTTCATCAGAACTCATTTTCACAATGGAAACAATAAAAGAAGATGTTATTTCGATTTGATGGCTTCACATCCACACAATTTTGAACATTTTTAACGTTTGTACAGATAGCATCACATTCCTTCTTTCCCCTTTTTCTTCTTGTGAATTTACAGTAAAGCAGAATTAATAAAGCAAGTGGAAGTCTTGGTAACAGAACACTTGTTTTTGTAACTGACTTTCAAAATGGTAAGTAGAATATCATCCTCTTTAACTTTTCATGTTATTGGATATTGAACAGATATAAATATGCAACCACACAAACATTTATTCTCCCAAAATTAGCATTATTACTTTATTTGGTGATTCATTACAATCTGCAAATCCAATAGTCAAAAAAATAAACTAGGCATAATGTTAAAGCATTTTACAAGCAAAATACTTTACTGTTTCCTTTCCAATTTGCATAGAGTGGGATAAGTGTATTGGTTAAAGAATACAATGTATAGAAGAACAAAACCATAGTTCATCAAACTGTACTGAAGAGTGTTATGATCCTGTGAGTGAACAGTACTTAAACAGCTATAACTGCCAATGGAAAACCATACACTTCAATATTAATAAGGCTGCCTTTCCATGACCATGATGCATCATGAAGGTTGCAGGCCACTGGGTTTCTTTTCGTACACTGTAGATCATCCTACTTTACAGAAATTAAAGAGTTAAACAAGCCAGAATGTATCTATCTATGCTCATTTCTTTTCTACCGGAACCAAGGCCAGAATAGAGAGAGGGAATTTTTGAAGTCAGTTTCTGAAACCACTTATAGTAAAGTCTGTCTTCCATATTTTCAGTGTCACGGAGCTAGCAAGCTTAGAGCTTCATCCACACATCTCTGTTTATTACTGCTGTGCATCCAGATAAAAAACTGTATTTTTTCACTGTGTAGCAACAAACTGCAAAGAGATCATGCTCCTTTCCCATTGTAACCACATCTCTGTTCCCCCAACTGTATAAATCTGGCTTTAAAGTCTCACAAAACTAAAAAATAGTTGATCTAGGTTGTAATAAAAAAGAATATTAAATACCTTTGGTAAAAATAGATATATTTAACAGTTTAGAAAAGCAAATAGTTATATTGTCAAAAGGAGAGTATAAAAATGTACACGATAAAAATAACAAACAAACAAAAATCATCAGCCATAGTAGTAAGAATAAAGGCGCTGTTCTTTTCAATGTTTGCTTCCTTAGCTCACATTATTGTCCAGTCTTCTTTCTAAAAGGCAGGAGCTTTACTAGAGCATATGGAAAAATCCAGTCCTTCCTACCAGCATTAGACAAATTAAATTTAATTCGGAACAAGACAGTCTGTTTTAATGCAAGTTTATACAACAGAGAACACTTTGATTTAGAGTACACAGGAGTAGTTGAACACCGAAAGAAAGATTTCAGGTGTTTTCAGACAAAGGCCAGATGTACTGGAGCTGTAGAAATGAGACAGCCAGCAGGATCAAGTCTCCATGATGTGAGCCTTCTAATCGTGTTTTTACTCCTAAATTATAAATCCATGTATTGTTAAGAAAACTGTGGGGGACAAAAACAATACATATATTTTAAATCCCTCATTGATGCCTTTCTCCCATCCTTTCACTGGGCCTCCAAACAGAGCTGTCACACAACATATAATCCCAGTTTCGCTTCTCCTCTTTTTAGAGCTCACTGTTAATCTTGAAGATGGAAGATCCCCAAAGCAAACAACTGAGATTACAGAAGGAGATAATGCACAAGCCCCATAATAGAATCAGCCATGGATTGAATGTGCTTTGAAAGAAAACAGCACAATTAAATTGTGTTTATCCTTCAGTATTCCCTTTGCACACACAGTCACACTCCTCATGGTGTTCCAAGGGTACATCTGTCAACGATTTATGCAATCCCCGGACACCAATCCTTGGCTTCAGCTGAAGAACCTGAAGGAGAAGAAACCAAGCATCAAGGAAACAGCAAGTGCTTCATCACACACCTAGACTATGATCTGGATTGTACTGGAAACACACTGGATGAGAGGAAGCCTATTAAAAGAAATAAGCCTTCCTCAGCTGAATTTCTTCATTTATTCTACCCACTAATTAATATTTTTGCTTTTACCTCAAGCGCTTTACAAAACTGCTTAACACATGTTGAACAGATACTCGTTTTTATCAAAGAAGACAGTCTTGCAGTTTCATTTTTCTACTTAATTTTATTTAAGGTCTAAGAGTATAGTTAACCTAATGGAATTATTAGATAATTCTATAATAAACAATTTTAGCTATAGATTAATAACAATGCAAATGGGCAGATAGCTGTTCCTTCATAAAGTTCACATCCACCACTAAAGAAAGCTGAACAAGGAGGTGTGGTCATGATGTGTCCGAACTGCACTAGTAAACAAATACCTCAGGAATGACTTAATAGTTCCACAGAAAAATATTTTAAAAAGGAAGATATTACTTTTTTATGTAACATCTCATTAAAATTGTAAAAAAATATTTACTATGAGAGCAATACATACAATTTTAAAATATTACTATTGGTGCATTCCTATAGTAAAAACAAACTCCTTAACTGGCTTTCAGTACGTCCGAACATGCAAATGTAAAAAAAGCACATACCTCATGGTATTTTTTGGTGACTTTTGTTGGTACACATTGGCACTCATTGCAACTCTGATGACAACAGGCACAGTTTCCACCACAACGTTTGACCAGAAGACACAACGGCCAGAAGATGGTGTCAGTTCGCTTCAGCTCCTCCCTCAGTGACACTGAGAAGTTGCGAGGAGTACAACTATACAGCCGCACCTCCTCTTTTAGGAGGTTGAGATCGACCACTGCAAAAAGACAAACAGACCGGTGCTTTTCTGATTCATGACCCAACTTCAGCAGGGCAGACCCTTGAGAAATGATAATTTTTGTGCAGGTGTACACACAAGTATAATACTGCAGTTATATGACAACCATGAAAATTAAATGGAAAGATCGTTGTATAGGGAGTATTCATGAACTATTTTATAACTCTGGCAGAGTTGGTTCAAATTAAACAAAGCAAGATTTGGCTACTATGTTCCAGTAAACATTTTATCATATCAACCCCAATGGAGTTTCCTTTGTTCATGCTCATACTCTGAGCTCTACTGTTGCTATTCTATATTAATTTTTGATTGGAGAAACAAGCACAGCAATTAAGAATCCTGCAAACCTCCAAACACATTTTAAATTCATTCACATAAAGCATTCAAACTTCTTCCCTGCTGAAATTTCAATTATTTCTTCTTTGCAAGGGTGATATAAATATAAGAAAGAATCAAACCATTTATAGCAAAGAAGAACCCACTTCTACGGACTAAGAACTTCAAGAAGTTATGTCATCATCAGTGAATACTGTACAGACAATAAATAAGTGCACAAGTATGTGTATACATAACTATTAATAGAGTCCATTTTTCCCCTCCTTCATAGCAGCATATATATGAATTTCTGTTGCCTCTCTAGGTTTCATTTTCACTTGATGTCTCTTAAATAAAATAAAGCTCCTCCTTGTAAGTATCTAACTTGAAGTGCAAGTTAAAGATATTAATATTTGGCATCAGTTTCTCTATAAACTGGTTCCACTGTATCACACTAAAGTTTCACTATGCCAATGGTTGAACAGCAAGCTCCTGAAAGATCTGAAACAGAACAAGCTCCTTCAGGTTCACCATAGCTACATAATCAAGAAATAACAGGCCTTGAAAGAGGCAGTTAGGATTGAAAAAAAATTGTATTGCTCTAGTGAAAAAATTAATACCTTTTTTTTTTTACTTTGGCAAAAAGCAATGTAATTTCATTTATTTCAGAAAAGCCAGACTATAGTGATCACAATCTGGGATCTTTTTTCTGAACTGTTTATCTCCAAGCCTACCACCAATAATGAACAGGAGTAATGTCTAATTCACAGGGGAACTGTATCTGCTAAAAACAAACTCCAAAACCCAAAAAAACCCCACAACACACCAAAAAAACCCCCTATGATTACATGGCTACTGAGATGACTGAAAAAAAGGTCTTGAACAAAGCAGCAAAATAAAATTTAAACCAACCAGTTTTGAGCTAAATCAAGAAGAAACTAGGGGCAAAAATATCCCAGTGCATTGATATTACTTGACAAATGCTTTATAGTTATTGCTAGCAGTTGGTAAATAAAAAGATATAAAATAATGCTAAAATATATTCCTAATCTGAATCACCCTCTAGAGAAATACCCTTTTCTCCCTCTACTGACTCTGTAAAGAGCCTCTAGAGGTCACCAAGGAGAACTTCAGCCTATCAAGGCAAGATAATACCCCTCAACTCAATTTAAACAAGAAATAAAGAGAATTTAGAAGTTGCATTTCTGTAGCAGAAATGCTCACGAGTACTGTCGTGGGAGCAGATATTTGGGCAGCAATTTAATTCCATGTTTCTTAAAACATTTCTTTAGCAGACCATATCCATATACTGGCATCCATAAGTAAGGGTTTATTGTTGTGAAAGGCCAGTTAAACACACTGAGGCCTTTTCTCTGCTTGCACTTACACTGAATGCCAAGCCAGGGCACTTCATTCCATCACTATCAGGTTAACATAGGCTCCTAAATAAACAATCTGATTTTTAAAAGCAAGGAGTGTGTAATAACTCCAATAAAGTTACTGATAGGACACCAGCCTGCCTCCCACACTGCAAGAACATTCCTTGGAGAAAGCTGAGAAGGGAGCAGAGGAAAAGAGAGACAAAACTTCCGGGGGAGAGATTCATTGTGAAGAATTATAAATTATTTAAGCTCTTCTGATCAGCTAATAGCTCTAGGCTGAGTCATTTAGAGGATGGACATGTCCACCTCCATTAATCAAGGACTGTGGATAAGAACAGAGTACTTCTTTCCTCTTTTATATTTTCAAACATATAGTAAGTGAACTGCCTGAATGAGGATAAAAAGCCTAAAATACAATGAGAGAAATGCTAGTTTTGCTAATACTTTCTACTGGTAGATTTCTACAGATACTGACATGCTTGGTACAATGAATTTCAAGAAGCTAAGCTTAGGTGTCCTAACACAATTGCTGCTCAGCCCTTCACCATGAGAAATTGAAAACATAAGTTTGGCACTTCCAGCAAGCCCACCGACCAGTGGGAGGGAGATGCCAGCATGGCATTGTGCTTCTCCATTACCTCCTGCTTACTGCATCTATTTCCTGATACTAGCTGTAGCTATAACACAGAGGAAAGAGCAATCCACTGAAATGAGCAGCAAGTGCATTACACATTTTGTCACAATATTGGAATGAATTTGAACTGAACCCCTCCAACATGCAGACCCAAATTTTAAAAAGGCTCTGTGGAAGAACACACTATCAGCTCTTGGCAGATAGATTTTAGCATGCCTTACTGTTACAACAGGTTTCAGGAGAGATGAAAAATGTCATGTTTGGTTTGCATGCTTTACAATGTACTAAGGTATATTGCTATTATACCTCACAATGAACCCTTGCCCTACCTTATGTAATTCAATTTCATTAAAAGGTCTGTGGCAAATTTATCTAGTGCTTATATAATCACTTCTTTGAAGTGTGTGAATGAAGCTGTTATTTTTTCAAAGAGTATCTGTCTCTCCAAAATTTATTTTAACACACTGTGGGCTAGATGAGAGAATGTATATATTCCCTTAAAAGTGTTTACTTAACCACAATAAAAGGTTATGTGGATTTCCCAAGTGCACTGAGTTACAGTACCTGTTATAATGTGAACATTTAAACACTCCTTCAACTTGGCTTCCACTAATGTATCATGTCTGACACAACAGTCAAAGTTCTTTTGTCTAGCACTAGCTCAGGAGGAATGGAAGACTCTGCAGTAGCACATGAATGGGAAACACTAAAATAAAAATAAAGGGAGAAGGAACAAAAAGGGAGAAAAAATGTAGATGCAGGTAGGGCTACAGTAAAGTCTATTTCAAAAGTGCACCTTCACTGACACATACAACTGACGTAAACCGTGTTCACACCAGCCTGAAAGTAACTGTTCTGCAGTTGGCAATGCAACTGTCTGGCATCTTCTGGGATGAGTATTGAGTATCACAGGGAACCCTCTTTCCCAAAACATTTAAACAGCTGGATGCTGCTCTCAAAGTCAACAAAACAAATTAAATTCTGGTTGAGGCACTTGTGTGTGGGCACAGATAGTAGCAGGATGGTTTTCATTTCTAAGCACCCTGAGGATGTTCCTGGGAGTGTAAGTTTCATACTGGCTCCTACAATAGGATAGGGCTGTTACAAAACCCCAAACGAGGAGTTAAAAAAAAAAAAAAAGAAGTCACATAACTATACAAGAAAAGTATCTACTAAGGAGTATGGTTGGATTGTGACTCTTCTTCTTAAGCAGACTTCAGAATATGGTCTAATGATTATGCATATGCACTTCTGTGGGAAGTGATGGGATCATTTTTTTGCACAGCAAAATACATTTATTTTTAAGCATGTTTAATATTATAAAAGAATTTGGGACTATATTTAGACATCAAAGCCTCTGAACTTGGTGTTTCTTCTTTCCTGGCTAGAAGTTTTTGGAAGCAGTTTATCCAGAGAAAACATCAGACAGTTCTGTGGAATTTAGGTTGTCTAAATATAGTCTTTTTCATACAAAGTATTAAGTAGGAGTAGAGAACAATACTCTTCACTACATAAAGTAACATACACTCTTAATTACATTTTCATTTAATCTAGATGTAAACTGATGTTTGTCTACAAAAGCAGAACTGTAATTTAGCTTTTACACTGAAATACTGCAAAAATAAAACTGATCTAATTACAGAACCAGAGTTTGAAAAAAACAAATATTTTAGGACATGTACTTCTCCCAAACATTTCTTAAAAAGGTTTTTAAGTACAGCAAACAAACTACTAGAAGGAATAACATTAAAAAAGAAGGAAAAAAGAATCTTTCCCTATCTATTAAATAGACCTAACAGTTAATACTATGTCATCGCAACTGGACATATTTTCCACCTCAGGCTATTACATTACATACTCAGTAATGCAGTCTGAGGGTGGTCTCTTAAAGATAAATGTGGCAATACCGTGATATGTTTATTCAATGGAAAAATCTATTTCAGTACCTAATTAGAAGTCTTTAAAAGATTTACTTTGATAGTTTCTTCCTAAGATATGTCTTGCAAGGAGTTACTTTTGTCTAGATAGATGTTATCCAACACCTGCATTCTAGTTTATGTAAGGTTTCACAAATCACATATTGTTTTTCTCTCACTTACTGTATGCTTATTGCATACATTTGGCAAATACTGAATGTGTTTAATTAGGAAAGTGTTAAAAGACTATCTGAAAGGCATAGTCCATTGCTGAAAGCTCTAAAGATACTTCCTCCTCTTTGACTCTTGATTTAGTTGTTGTATGCACAGCTGTAGCAATACAGGTACGGTAGAAGGGTTGATTTTTAGGCTCTGATCCAAGAATTAGGAGTAAAAAATTTAAATTTGAGTTATGAAAGGTTTTACTTCCTCCCTTTTCTTGCTGATCAGATGGTAATCCAGTTTACGTGTGTCAACAGAGGAATCTGTTCAGTTATGCTCATATGTTTTCATTTTCATGCTGTATGGTGGGCAAGGAAGGAGGTATTGCCTGCATGCTATCCATCCACATGGAATTCATAAACATGAAATAGTGGGCAGCATCTGGATGATATGTGGTAGAAAATTCATGAATGTTGTATGTAGATGGAAGAAAATGACTTGCTGAACAAGAAATAGCTCCACAAGTCTTGAAGTACATAATCTGCTTTACATCTAAGTTGACAACTGCATGATCAAACTGCACATGGACACAGGAATTCCATGAGGTATCATGGAAGAGAAACATTTGGCTAATTGCTCTCAATTCATATAGCATAGAGACTGGAACAATTCTAAGGAAATAAAACAATCGTTCACATGATGCAGTAAGTGTAAGAAATTACATATACAAAACAAAAAATAAAGTTTTTGCCCTCCATAAAAAAAAAAGAAAGAAACCCACAAAGTTAGATTATGTTGACCAGCTAAGATGTCCTGCTACTTTGTGGAAATAACAATCTCCCACATTCCCTACAGAAAACTACCCTGTCTGCTTCTATTTTTCTTCCCCTTTGTTACTTTATCTTGCTAAATTCCTTTAAGTTTTGAGTTTAGTTATTGTCCTTTATCAGATAATAAAATGGTGATAATTGCTAACAATGATCTCTGCTGTATTTCTAACATACTTCTTTATTAGAAATTCAAGTTGAAGAATGTTCTTAATTACTGTTCCTTTGTTAAGAAAACACACCTGAAGAAAGCTGCAAGGCCAGACAGAAGAGTAATTTACCTCTTGATTTCCTCCCATGAATATATGCCTTTCCAAGAAGTTGCCACGTTGGCCTGTACAAATCCTCCAAATCCAGCTGCCACCGATCTGGTTCAAGGTACCGGATGAGTTCCTCCACAGTACTAAATCCAGCAACAGCATTGTTTAATACATCTAATGGTAAAGCTGATGGGGGTAGCAATGATGGGCTAGGTGCTTCTGTGTGGTGCTGCAATCAAAGCCAAGAGAAGAATACCAGTCAGAGGGTTAATGGAACTGCTTTGATGAAGTGCTGTATTTCACGAAGTTACATAGCTGGGAAAGTTTATAAGCAGCTAGCTTGTTTCCAGTGTACAGTCTACCCAATGAGACAAATGACAAGAGTCAAAAAGTACCTAATTATTCTCAGCGATAAGTGTAAACAAACTTCCACTAGACAGTTTTCCCACTTCTTACATTTCTAGCCTTGAAGACAGCATGCCACTATACCTGTTCTTTGAAGTTCACTGAGACAGACAAGATTTTAGAAATAGAACAAAGAATGATTTGAAAATATGGCCCCATTATAGACAATTACTGTAACCCTCTAAAAATCTGAGGAAACACACATTTCACATGCTGCCTTTCCTATGAAACAGCCGCAATCATTGTCATCTTCTCTTTCAATGTAAAATACGAACATACTCTAGTACAAAGATAGCAAATATTCCCACTCTCATCTACAGATGAACAAAAGCCCCAGTTATGTTTCATACAGTACTAGGAATTATGTTTCTGGTTAAACCATAATTAACAGAGTAGTAAAAACATCTGGCATTACTATAATTATTTCTCCCTTAAGAAGAAAAAAAAAAAATGTTCCCAAGGATATCAAAAGTATTTAAATGGTGAAATTGAGTACTGAAAAAGTCTATGTACTTTCCCACAGCTCAAATCTCACTGACAAACTCACCAGATCAGGGGTATTCAGAGATGGGCAATTCAAGTAAAGTGAGACTTCTGGTTTTGCTCACTCTACAGTCTGTTTAAGAATTATGTATTGATTCATATTTTCAAAAGAATAAAAAAAGGTGGGATGGGAAGCCTAAGCAGGAAGCTCCTGCTGTACCAGCATAGGTTTCTTCAGGCTTTTATACAGGCAGACATCACTACAGACATTATGTCCGCAGTACTACACTAGAGCAATTTATCTGGACCATGTAAGAAGGATGAAGAAAGATTTTAACGTACTGCTGATTTAGGGGATGGGAAGAACAAGAAATCTCAAACTTAAATGTGCAATGCTACATGCATTACTGCCCTCAAGTGTGGTCCATATAAGATTTAGGGAAAATTTATTCACTATAACTACAGTCAGGTTTTGGAACAGGTTGCCCAGAGAGGCTTCACAGTATCCACCCTTGGAGGCTTTCAATACCTGACTGGATAAAGCCCTGAGCAATGGTCTGACCTCAGAACTCACCCTACCCTGAGCAGGAGGTTAAAATAAAAACCTCTTGAGGTTCCCTGCTAAAATTTCCTACAACATAATATTGAGAATGAAGGACTGAATGTTCCTCCAATAAGTGAACTAACATGTTTCTTTTCCCTTTCCTGTGCAGTGCCTGTTAATACTGTACAACATTTACATTTATATAGTTATTTATAATTATTAATATGTATTTATATTTTTGTAATTAAAAAACTCATACCATTAGTGTCAGAATGGCACTCTCAGTACTCTAATGTGAAGTGTATACATACTGTAATTTTTTCCATTTGTAATGTCAGATCAACTGTATTCATTTACCTTTTCAAAATTATCAGGTAATTTGATGACAAATGTAACAGTTATTCAGGAAAAAAAAAAAAAAATCCTTGGAACACTACATACTAAACAGCAGTTTTCTAAAATACGTATGCGTGTTATAGCTGCATTTCATACCAATAATTATATTTTCCTTTCTGTGCTCTCAATTCCATTAAATATGCATTTTGGTTTCAGCTAAATGTGTGGTTGAAAGGGCAGCAAATGGAACTAACCACCGTGCCCTTCCTATTTTTTGCTTCAAGGGTTTTTCTCTGTCCATCTTCAAGAAATGCAGTCACTAGAATGATTTGTGCTGCTTTTTAACTGGGAGTCTTGCAAAGAAAATGCAAAACATAGATCTAGTGTGTTGCTACTATTAACTTTATCGTATTTTCCTCTTGCTAAACTAGCAGCATTTCCAATAGAGTGAGTGAAGTAGTTTCTTCGCATTCTGGATGAATGTGGATTTCAAAAGTTAAAATATTTCTTTTCCTCTTCTCTCTACTGGCCACATTAAAAATAATAACATGTTGATCCATCTATTAGGTTATGATAATAAAGCAACAGATTCTGGTCTATAATTTAAATATTTGCTCTTAGGAAAACATGCTACTCAGCAAGTTTCAAAATAGCGCTGTGACACTATAATTCAGATGGCAAAAAAAATAAATATTCCAAAATTTTTCTTCCTGTTTTTCTTCATGATGATGTATTTGTAACCATCACACTTCCTGGTTTGAAAGTGTGGGGTTTTGCTAAGGTGAAAAACAAAATAAGGATCAAATGGTAGAACTAATACCTGATTAAAAAAAAAAAAAAAAAAGTTTGCAGCTGAAGAATTTACTCGTGTCTCACTTCTACTGGGATTTTTTGTTGCCAATGAAACAGATAGATTCCAGATAAAAATACATTGGTCTAGAATCTATTTCCACATTTGCAACTTAGACCATGCACACTTAGCAATACATACATAGGAACTAACCCATGGATTTACGTTATTCTGGATTCAGAAGGCATTTGCCTGAGTTAAAATCGTGTGAGGAAATGGTGAATCATTGAGCTTAATGGTAACACAATTAAAGTTGTCATCACTTTCCAATCATTCTTACAGCAAATGAAAACATAAAGCAAAAGTACTTGAAACAGCAAAATTGCACAACTTCAAAGATGAACATTTTAGAATAAAGTAGTTAAAATCTCAAGATTAAAAATGTTTTTCCCAACAATCTCTTAATTTAGTCAATTTAAATGACAGTTAAAATGTACCAAAATTAAAGATAATTGATATCATAAAGCTATAAATACTGTAATTTATATTTTAACGTAATAACCTCTATGAAATCTCAATTCAAGAAATTGTTTAATATAAATGGTAATTCAACTTATACCCTACATTGCTTTACTTGCTAATAGGTACTACTGTTTTATAATTTAAACCTTTTGTACAGAATGTCCAGGGCAGCATAAATGGTACTACTTCCTTTGACTAAATTTATATCTTCTAATTATATACAATTTATAATTTCACTTGGTTTTCTCAAAGTTTTTTTTGTCTTCTCTAGGCAATGTTTACATCTGCAGTAAGGTTTTACTCTCAGAGAAGATAATAGGAGAAATAACTTAATGCAAGAAATTAAAACTCAACTTCATTGATGAGACATACTTTTTAGAACAAGGAAATACAAAACTTCAGCATAACTTTGAAATTTGGCATCACAGTTGAGGCTTTGAGCAACCTGGTCTAGTGGAAGGTGTCCCTGCTCATGGCAGGGGGGTTGGAACTAGATGATCTTTTAAGGTCCCTTCCAACCCTAACCATTCTATGATCCTATGATAGCTGCAGCTTCAAAGTGCTGAAATGCTCCTTCAATGGAGCTTTGCCTCACTTTATAGCAATTCCATCACTTCTATTTTAATTTAATTCCAGTGAAATAATTGCAGATAAAAATCCATGGAAAAATTAATAGAAATTCATGCCTAGAACTTAATCTACATCTCCCTTGACATTCCTACTCTGGCCCTTGCTTCTCCCCTCATGCCTGACGCAAACTGATGCTGTCAAGCCACTCTCTGTGCAGTCCCACCGACATAAGGACTCAGTAGGTCTGAGATGCAATTTCACCACAGAACAGTGATGTAAAAGCCTCATAGGGGGACCACCAGTAAGCTCTACCTGTTTTGCTGCGCAATGTTGGTGGAAACAATGAAGATGATCTTACAATGAATTAGCTGTCAACTGTACACCTATTCTGTAGCTGGCATCACCTAATTTTCTCCACAGAACTATATCATGTCTCCTTTAACAGGTCAGCTAGCACAGAATCAACCTTTCATATAACATACATCTCTTTACCTGACAGGAGAGACATAACCTAAGAGAGCAGACACTTGCTTAGGTACAGCAGCTATCCAAAACAGCTTTCCTGATGGAGACCACTTACTAGGAAGCAATGTTCTCCATGCTAAATACCAATTGACAGCCAATACTTTTTCTGTCATAGCAGTGCATCCTTGATTAATACCATGTTTTAGGCTTGACACTACCTTTTTATTTTTTTTTGCCTGAGCATGACTAATTTCTGTCAAGACAGATTTGAAAAATACATCAACAAATTCTGTATTTTAATGAAATTCCTCTAGTAAACAAAACACTTTCTGTTTTTTGTTTTTGTGCCCAGGAAACAATTTCAATTTACTTTAATAAGAATAAACATGTTTTAAACCAAGACAGAGCCAAACAGTTGCATCTTTATTGTTAGTTAAAATGATTCAGGATGAAAACCAGAGCAGAAAACACAGGGCTTCTGCTGCCCTGTAGAACAGCCAAGAATAACAATTAGTAATGGATCAAGCAGAATTTTCATTAGGTCTGTTTATATTGTATTTCCATATGTGTACTCCAATCTATCAAAACAAATACCTTATAGAAATCCCCTAAGGTGTTTACAAGTGTCGAAGACAGGCAAATAGACCCAATTTAGGCAACAGTTTAAGATATGGGCTTGGAAAAAAGGAAGGAAATAATATAAAGACTAACTTCAAAAAATTATCCAGCCCGGAAGTTTATACAGAACAGCACCCCAGAAGAAACTTAGGGTCTTCTATGCATTTTAGGGTGCTCACAATGTTAGTTGTGCCCTATTAAAGGAATCAAAGCTACTCTGACTAGCCTCTTGCTCAAAGGGGAAAGGGTAGGACACTCTTATACGTAAAATACGAAGGGAAACAACAGTGAAGCAGTAAATCTGAACAAAACCAGTAACAAATGAATTTGAAATTACCTAATGGAAGCTCAGACCTAAAGGATGATTTAGTATGTAGCCTAAATTGAAGACTTGTGATTAATTTCTTGTTCTGACGCATCCTGTGTGATCCTGAGCTTAGTATTTAGGCCACAGCTTCATGGTTTAAAGCATCTGGCCGTAGCACCTCTTTGCTATGCCAGCATGACTATGTATGCGGCTGCATCATAAACAATAAATAATCTTATGAAAAATAATATTTCTCACTTCCTTTTTTCTTTAACCAGTCTTATTCACAGCACAGACTTCCAACAGCTAAACCATCACAACCAAAAGCACAGTGGCCATCAACACAAACATTTTTAGATTCACTCTGGCACCAGGGATTTCACAGCATGGAGCTTTGTAACACAGCCTTATCAAATCTGTAAAATGAGCATAAAGACAATTCCTTGATCTCACAAGTTCTGTGAGAGAATGCATACAATAAATATTTATTAGATGTTCATTATTGGCTTATCTGAAGAATCCAAAAGTACTTTTGAAAGCTAAAGGGTAAAACTTTGGGTATGAGACTTTATGTTATAACCTTTCCTATTCTGCCACCTGTTCTTCTCTTGCACTGAACCTGCTCCAAGGATAAACAATTCACAACAAAACAGCACTCACCTACAATCTAAGCAAAATGAGCTCTTAAGCACCATCACAATCTATGCAAAGCCTTCCTTTTTCTCCTGTCTCATAGGGTAGGACTGTCAAGGTACTGGCACTACCCTCTTCCAGTTAAAGGAGGAGCAAGAAGTAATTTTGTTAGTTCGCTGCAGCCAGGAGTGAGGAATGTCATGTTTAATAACACAATCACTGAGTTAAGACTGGAACAACAAAAACAAGTGAGTCAAATACTTGGCATGACAGGACACTTAGAAGTAGTGAATAGTATGTCTAAAATAATTCCCTCCTCACAAAAGAAACACCCATTTTTTTCTTTTCCTGTCTTGAAGGAAATACTGTCAAGCAGTTTCTGAGTGAAAACCCATTCATCAGTTGGCACAGCCAGGTGAAACTATTAAACACCAGTATGGTTTAATCAGACTAGAAGGGACTTCATAACAAAGAAAACTTCAGAGGAACCTCCCCTCCTGCAAAAACCAACTGGGAAAGAAATAACACATTTCTTCTAATGAAATAGCTTTATATATTTTATTTTATTTTTTTTTAGTAAACAGACACACTCCCAGTCCTGCTTAGATTTAGATGGGCTTTTTAAACTAATAGTACACGCACATTCTTGTAACACAATAAATTCTTCCTTTTTAATCACAGGTAGCCGTCCTGTTAGTACCATCAGAAGCTAAGAGGGAGAGAGCAGCAGATACCCAACTCTTTTGGAGCTTGCCCTGAGGACACAGAAGCTTCTTGGCATCTCCCATAAGTACATGCAGTAATAACTGTGAAAAGCCTCTAGAAATCCTGACCTACCTGAAAAAGCACAGACCTTTACTTGCTCACATGTATGCAGTACAAAAAAACTAATCCATATTTCAGTCTGTCACTTGTAAAGACATCTTCTCTGTGCAACATTAACCTGCATCACTGCTATGCAAAATGTTAGCCCTGTTCAAGTAGCAATGTAGAAGGAAGGGGAGATGATCTGTAACTGGGCCTGTACATAACCACCTAAGCAGAAAAATCAAGTTCCAGGATCCTCTTCTTGTGCCTCCAGCAACAGAATGAAAAAAAAAAAAAAGGAGCAAAGGCAGATAATCAATTTAGATGGTCAAAGCCAGGGAATAAGGCAAGGATGTTTACTTCCACGTGACAGAGATGGAAGCCAGGAAGGCCAGCGTAGTTCCCATCCATTGCACTGCTTCTTACTTCTTTAGTCAAAGTTACTGCCACAGCAGCATTTGACACAGCAGCTCCAGGATGGCTAAGGAGGTGGTCTGGTAAATGAAGCTCCAGTGGTGCTGAAGTAAACGTGCATTTTGTTCAGCTATCCCCACTTCAGGGACGTAACTTTTGCCAGTCAAATGACATATATATATGGGTACCAACCCTCCTCAATTTAACCAGTTACTGCACATGAGATCCAGAATGCAGGATGACAGCCCCTTCCAGCTCTCTGCCTTTAACAGGCTCCCTACATATTCTGTTCTTATAATGTACTACAACCACTTATCAAAAGCTTGTCCAGCTTCTCTTCATGTGCATGCAGGGCTTTCCTTTTATCTCACTGAGGACCTCATATGCTGAGTATCCATACACTTGCACCAATTCACATCTTAAAGCCAGACAGAGATGGCTTTCCAAAACTCTACATCAGCATTTTTGTTATGGCACTTTGAGCACCACTTCCCAAGTGCATCATTTCTGCCCTCCTTTCCATAACTGCCAACAGGCAAAAGGTCACAAGGGAAAACTGAAGGTGTTGGTGCCTTTCTGTCTTTGCTTGTCACAGGTGTGACTAAAGGAATATAGATATATAAAACTAGTGTGGGGAGCAGCCTGACATTTCCTCAGGTTAAAGGTTTGAGATAAAATCTCCTTTTTAAAAAGTTTTACATATTATCCTAAATAGAATTTCCGTGCAGTTCAGGAGAAGGCCTAGAATCCTAATTGTGCTGGAAACAACATGGAGATGCTCTCAAGGAAATAAGCAGCATGAAAATAGTGCAGGATGTCACTAACCATCAGCCTTCTTCTGGCAAATTGCAGCTTTTTGCCTGAAGCCTGTGCACCCTGTCACCCTTTGAAATACTCAGCATAGGTGTGAGAACCACAAAGATGACACATATCTAGAGCAAGTTCATAAACTCTCAGATTATGGCATCAATAGAAATAACCTCTGGAAGCCATTGACTCTCCCCCCTGCTTACATCACAGGCTAACTGCTATTGGCTACTAGGAGAGAGAGGGGGGGTGTCTTACCTTTCTGTACAGCCCGATATCTTCCGGCCGCCAGACCCTATCTTACTACACCTGTGCACCCTGACACCCTTAGAAATACTCAGCATAGGTGTGAGAACCACAAAGATGACACATATCTAGAGCAAGTTCATAAACTCTCAGATTATGGCATCAATAGAAATAACCTCTGGAAGCCATTTTTAAAGAAATAATTTTAGTGATTTGGTTAATTCTCTCAGTAAATTAGTGATCTATAATCACATGTGTACACATATATATGTGTGTGTATATACGTACGAGAACACATTTAGCTTTTTCCTGTGACCACATGTATCAGCAATAATCCACGCTACCTCATTTTAAAGGCAAAATGAAGAAAAATACTGCTCACAGTACTGTATTGCATGGGGAAGCTTACTGCCAACACACTCAATCACAGTAGTTGCAGTGTTTCTATTCCTATGAAACATACATGAATAGAGAACTACCTTTATATGATGCAGTTGCATGGAATTATGGATTTTCTCAGTGCATCTGGGAAATCTCACCAAAGCAGCACATGCTATTTCATCACTATTTCATAAGCACTATGAAATTACTAAATTTCTCTCTCCTGTCCTCTACTGACAGTATTTGTTATTTTACAAAACGACCCACTGTTTCTTGCATTCTTTGTGCCCAGAATTTTCATTCACTGATTTATCCTTTCAGTTAATTAAGGAGGTTGAACATGTGAGGGAATGAATGTCTGTTACAAGTATTTGCTAAAAGTTTAATTGAATCACTTGTAGAGGATGTCATCATCCTGCCTTGACAAACCTCTGTTTAGGATGGTAGATGAACACACACATGGTACTGCTTCTGATTCACGGATGCTAACTTTTGAAAACACAAAATATTCTCCTAAGTAGTAACTCTGTCTCCTCATCAACTCTTTCTTACTGTACAAACTACTCATCATAGTATTTAAAGACATGTAAAGTTTATCATCTGCTTGTGTATCTTCTCTCACTGTTAAAGGCCATCTGCAATCGCACATCTATTTCCACTGCAGAACTCCATATTGGTAACTTGCTGTTTTCTCCTCATACTACTCTTACTGAGGACCTAAAGTAAAACTCTACAGAAACCATTCCAAAAATACTACTTCATTCCCTCACTGATTTATGGCATTCTGTGTTTATCAATTATCACCTTTTTATATTTCAATTATAAACTCTTGAGGCAACTTGTTTTCTGTTTTGTGCTTGAATTATGCTTGTAATTAAGGCAGTAGGGTACTTCATGGCTGTTTGTAACAGTAATAACAATACTTGAACTCAAATGTTCTTTCATGGATGTCCAAAGATATTTGAATGCATATACGAGTAGACAGCTGAAGATGATGTGTTTTTTAAATGTTAGTATAAATCCTTTACCTTAATTTTGTGAATATAAACCTAAATGCAAAAAATGTGTAGGGTCAATAATAGAGATGTATAAACATCATTACATACCCTATAAATATATCATTCTATTGGATTAATCTGATTATTTCTTCTTTATATATAGTACAGTAGCATAAAAATTTATAATTTTTGTCCATTAAATTATATTTTTTAGAATGTCTTATTTTGATTAACATTATGTTCCACCTGCAATTCCTTTCTAGAAGGGAAACCTTATAAATAATGACATATCAAATACCGAGAGAAGCAAATCTCTCTTCTCAGTATTTATAATGAGATCCTAATACATTTTTTTACAGTTCAGTTCATAAGTCATATTTAGTGTACAGAGACCCATGGATCCGAGATTTAGCTGAACTTTATCAGAAAGGAAGGACCAAAAGAATCCCACAGAATCACAGAATGGTAGGGGTTGGAAGGGACCTCTGGAGATCATCTAGTCCAACCCCCCTGCCAAAGCATGTTCACCTAGAGCAAGTTACACAGGACTGCATCCAGGTGGGTTTTGAATATCTCCAGAGAAGGAGACTCCACAGCCTCTCTGGGCAGCCTGTTCCAGTGCTCTGGCACCCTCACTGTAAAGAGCTTTTTTCCCCATGTTTAAGTGGAACCTCCTGTGTTCCAGCTTACACCCATTGCCCCTTGTCCTATTGCTGGCCACCAATGAAAGGAGTCTGGCCCCATCCTCTTGATACCCACCTTTTAGATATTTATAAATATTGATAAGGTCTCCTCTCAGTCTTCTCTATGCTAAACAGACCCTGCTCTTTCAGTCTTTCCTTGTAAAAAAGATTTTCCAGCTCCTTAATCATCTCTGTAGCCCCCCACTGGACTCTCTCCAGAAGTTCTCTGTCTCTCTTGAACTGGGGGTCCAGAACTGGACACAATACTCCAGATGCAGCCCCACCAGGGCAGAGCAGAGTGGGAGGATCCCACCATAGATTAATTTCTTTCACTGGAACATTGATACTATGCAAGTCCTGTATGCATATCTTATCTGTTGTAGGCTGAAATGTAGAATAGCTTTTACTTTAGTTAGGAGAAGGATTTGCAACAGAACAATCTGAATTATGCTTAAAATGTGAAATTATTATCTAAAACAAGGAATATCACTGTAATTGGACAAGCAGTAATGCAAGAGCCTCAGTGCACAAATGAGTCAATGCAAAAAGAGGTTCCCACAATCAGACTGCTGTGAGCACATAGATATAGTACAATGGAAGTTTGCTCAAATCTTATTGCAAATGTGTTACTGTGATTATTAATTGCTTCATTTATATACTCACTCAAATATACAGACCCAAAATTCATACAGGAAACACACTTGCTTCTGTTACATTTATGATTTAAAGAAGGAATTTTTTGCTGTTGTTCTGTACACAAAGCTCTAGTTCTTACATGACAGACAGTAGTTTATAAGGAATAAACTGTCAACATAAGTGCAGCTGTTCTGAATAGAAAAAAGTTTTTGTACATTCCTCTATGACAGGGGATGTGGTCAGCCATAATTAAAGGACATACTGTTTGCAGACCTTTTTTTAAATTACCCATTTTACTCAAAATACATGAATACTTATAAAAAACTTAACAAAATGGAACAACAGCAAGTGTTTGGAGTCAGGGAATGAACTACTCTTTTTAAGTTCCCTCTAGGTATTAGAAATGGGTAGCTGTTAAGAAAATGTTTACTTATCCCAGTAGGTTCACAGGAGGTTCATCAAACATTAGACACTAGGAATGACTGTTTATTGCAACTGGAAAGTGTATTTGGCAGGGACGATGAAAATTACTTCTACAGTGCATGCAATTTTAATTTGATCCTTCAGTATACATGTTAAATTGCATTCCACAACAGGTTTCTGTTCATTTCATATCACAATAAAAGGAACACACCCAACATTCCTGTACAGCAGACATTGCAAATCAGAGCTTGTCTTGCCTTGAAGGCAGAAAGTCCTCAAACAAAACATTACTTTACAGGGAAGGAACCTCAGCTCTGTCCTTATGTATCCATTCTTAGTGTCATCAAACATGCTAGAGATTTACCATTGTCATAGCAAAACCAGGACAACAATTTTCTAAGATTTGTGAAGAAAAATATTTTGTATTGTTTACTTGTCATATTTCAATTTGCTTTATACGTAGCATACATGTCATAACACAGAAAGTATGGTGGAGACTATGGCTACATTGCTCATGTAAAGATTCTCACATCATTTGAACAAGCCAGGTGTATAACTTGTGAGCTAGTTTTTATAGCCCTATACTGCTAACCATAACGTTGTTCTGACATAGTCTCAATGGTCAACTATATAATTTCTACCTGCATATTTTCCACTATCTATATCTCTGAAGTGCCATCTCATATTACCTCATTACACTTTCATATATACTATGCACACAAGTATAGTATATGTGATTACACAACAACTAGAAGGCAAAATTAATTGTGAAAGTATGATCAATAAGAGAAATTTAAGGAAAACATTTAAAACATTCTTCCATTTAGGAGTAAATCACTAGAAGCATAATTGCAAAATCGTAACTACAGAAAGCCTGAAGTAGAATAAACAGTATTACAGGAGACCAGAACCTGAATAGGACAAAATGTGTTCCTGTTATGAAAAAGGCAAATCTCTTTCAGATATATTCAGAACAGCACCATAAGGCTGGAATACTGAGCTGCCAGAGAGGTCTCAGCTGAAATACGGTGTTCAGATTTATCTCCAGCACTTGTAAGATATAGGCAAAGAGAAAGAGAAGGAAAAGAAAACATGAACTATGCTAAAAGATTGAGTGATACAAGTTTCTTTAATCTTGATGACAAGACTAGGCTGACAGGAGATGTGATAACAAACATATAAGAGAGCATCAGATGATCAGCTGTTCCCTAGTCCATCAATGACAGGAAAAATTTATGTTATGTAGTAGAAAAAAATTTCATACTACGTAAAGCAGTGAGGCAGATGATCAGGGAAGTCTCTGAACTGTTCACCCCTGAACTTCACGGGCAGTACAAATACCTACCAAGAATGAGCTTGGTCTGTCTACTTCCTGCTTAAGAGTGGGACAATGGCTCAGAAGAGATCCTATAGAATTCCCTTCCAACTTTGCATTTCTGTGATTGCATTACACAGCATCTATCTGGTAACCTCACTGTTTCTAGAAAAGATGTAAAATTATGCTGAGGGGAATGCTGAATTCTAGAAATAATTTAATTATAAATAATTTTAAAATCTGCACTATTGACCAGTTATGCCCCAAGCTCTTCTGTATACATAACGAAACTCTAATACACTTTTTCCTCAGTGATTATTTCTGCATTTGTATATTTAACTCTTCAGATTTATTCTATTAATGCTGTGATAAAAATCAATAATTGCATGCCGGTATACCTAAATATAGATTATTTGGAAAAAAAAATATATTTGTTGTTGTTGGTTTTGCCTGTCAACCCCCAAGCCCTTAACTCACATAAGAATACGAAAATTAATGAAACTACACCAGATCTGGACTTTAATTTAGCTACTTTCTCTTGAAGAAAAGTAGGGAGTCACAGGTTTTCAATGAAAGTTGGTTACTTGGGAGCAGCAACAGTTCCTTTGGCAGTATCACTTACAATTTCTTTGAAGCCTCAATATAGTATGTAATATAACCCATTTAAGAAGATGGTTTTAGCATCAGTTATAAAATAAAAGTACATGCATTTCTGCCAGGCTCTACTTTTTCAATCTCTATGCCTGCTATTTAAAATGGATCCTTCATAGATGGTTTGAAAGCAGACTACTTAATTCTATTTCTAGTATGCTCCCATGAAATTCTGTGCAGCTTACAGCATGAACAAATCTATTAAAATAGAATAGGTTGAATTTTAAGGTACCATTACAAGCAACTGCCTCAGCCTGATTCTTGATGTTATTAAAAAAAAATAAAATCTTTAACACAGTCTAATTACTTTCATTATAATGAATAAATATATGTTTTCCTTTGTACATGCAATTCCTTCTCAGCCCTTTCCTTGACATATGTAAAAAGAAAAAGAAGAAAAGAAGGAAAGATGAAATCTGCCAAATAATAAACCCATAGTATTAATAAATCCCATATGTTGAAGAGCAAATCTCATTCTCCTTAAGGTTGCTAGTAAATCAATCGACTTCCATGAAGTCCAGAAGAGCTTCAGTTAAAACACTGTCACTGTCCACAGATATGGACAAGTTATCTCTAACTAATCTGGTCAAGTAGATCAAGTCTTTTGAGACATATATATATATATATATTTAATTACTTCAATTTGGGCTTGCTAACAGAATATGAGTACGGGTGGCACTCTCTGTAACAGAAATGATGGCAAAATCATGGTGACTTCTGTTCTCAACTAGGCCATTAACCTTCTTTTTGCAATGTTGTGAACAAGCCTATTCAGGAGCTGGTTACGGCCGCAGTCCTGCAGCCAGAACTGCTAGCACTGGCACGCTGACCGACAGAGGGATCTCCCTCTGCATGCGCAGCGCCATCTCCTTTCACATTACTTTCTTCCCTGTTACAGCTTTCACCATCCTGCAAAGCTACAAACTCAAAGCACTTATCTGCTCAAGAAAGGAAGCATCAAACACAAACACTGCACTAATATTAACCATTTACAAACTACTGTTCTACCTTATTATTACATTTAAAGAAGGTGAGCTTGTTGCTTTTTTATTATTATTTCAAAAGCATTATTTGAAAAGAGTTGTAAAGCCTTCTACAGAGGCATTGCTCGTTCTACTTCTCACATGTACCCTTTTTATAAAAGGCTTTTTAACAGTCATTTGAAAATGAATATTTACACACTGAAACATACTTTTCTGCTTGCATTTATACTTAAAATATTTTCTCCCTCAGTCTCTTATTTTCTCATTCACTGATTTAGGAATACTGGTTGTTTCTGATGATTTCACATAGAATATATGGAACTAATTACAGAACACAGACATCAAAAACTGTGGTTTTCTAAGCTTTAATTAATTGTGGTTTCACAGGCTGCTATTCATCGCAATCTAGGATGTGGTTAGATGTGGGGTTTATTATCCATTTAAATAAAAAGCCAAAGTGTGAGGTATTGGTTCCACCTGAATTTTCCAGCCCATAAAAAAATATTATTTTCTGTGAACTGCAGACATTGTTTTCATTCTGTTCAACCCAACATTACACAAATTTATTTGCTGCATTAGCCTGCTAGACTGAAAGATACTGTAAAACCACAAGTTTATCCTTTGATCAAGACAGAAAGTGTATTTCAAAGCCATATGATTGAAAGCTCTCATTTGAATGCTTGACAAAGCACTGATTCACAAATAAACCAATTAAGAAGATAAATTAAGATTATATTTAAAAGTTATTATTTACAAGCATTGATCACTGAGTACATATCTTAGTATGCTTTTTTCTGGGCGTGAAGAACAGACATTACAATCTGCTGCAGAAGAGTGGGAAAAAGAAGGATGGTGAAAAAAGCAACTTTGCAAGGAAACACTGGTCAAGAACACGAAGTGAAGAGATTTGCATGGCTACTTCTGGTAGGATTTCTTCTACCTGCCCTGCACAGTGAAGCCCCATGAGGTGATCTGTTTAAATAAGAACAGATACCCATTCTGAAGGTTGTAAATACCAAAAATGAAATATAAATGAGATGTACCTTACCAGAGGGGTCAAGGACAACAGGAA
>NW_010299343.1:0-243 GCF_000700745.2 Antrostomus carolinensis | reverse complement strand
CCCAGTCTGTCCCAGTTTGGGTCCATTTTTGTCCCAGTTTAGTCCCAGTTTGCCCCAGTCTGTCCCAGTTTATCCCAGTCAGTCCCAGTTTATCCCAGTCAGTCCCAGTTTCCCCCAGTCTGTCCCAGTTTGTCCCAGTGACTCACGTTCTTGGCCCGGAACAGGGGTCCCCCCCCCGGGCGCTGCAGGTCCCAGATGCGGAGGCCGCTGCCCCTCCCCCCAGTGCCCACCCGCCCCGGCGCC
>NW_010299342.1:23911-47695 GCF_000700745.2 Antrostomus carolinensis | reverse complement strand
CCCCAACATTCTGTGATTCTGTGACATTTGGCGGAGTGGTTGGCCAAAATGAACAAAAATATTCTGCAAATGACCTGTGGCAAAATGGGATCTTCTGGTTTAACCTACTGCCTTTTGACATGAATGGAATGTGTCTGGTTACTCCAGTGTTGGATTTGGTTACTCCAATGTTGAATTTGACCAAAACATTATGGATTTCTTTTAGACATTGCAGTGAGGCTTCAAGGTATGGGGTTTTTAGGAGATGCACAGAACTTAGCTACACTGGAAATGCAAGTTGAAACTAAAATGACCTTTGCTTTCTCCTTTATTTGCCCCCTATAGTGCAGAGTGTATAGATTCAAACACTTCCAATTTGCTTCTCAGCATCCTGATTATGCTCAGAACTCTTAGTATCCAGACAGCATCACAAAAAATGAAGTTCATGGAGTGTTTCCAGGAGTCTGTGTCACTGTGTATTTCCCTGCCCTCTCCCTCGCCCCTGCTGCTCACGCACGCAAATGAGAGATTAAATGATGGGGGAACAGCAACTTGTTTCCTCTGAGCCAACACTGGCAGATTCTGTTGATGGTGGCATCTTGGCAGGGATGGGGGAGCGTTCCTGACACACGTGGGTAATGTTTTCAAGCCAGGCTCTTTGCAGCTGGCTGTCCAGAGCTGTCATGTCCAAACTGAATCCCTTCGTCAGTCAAGGCTAATGTTCGTGCCCAGAGAAATCTGTTTTTATTTGAATTTGGACAATGTGACACGTGGCAGACTTGAGAGGGGATGGCGTTCCCCGGGGGGTAATGCTTGTTGGCTGAGGAACAACTGCTATTTGTATTTTCTGGTGAAGATGCAGACCAGGGATGTTTGGGCTCGTTTCCTGGCTTTGTCTTGGACTTCCTCAGGCCTTCTTTGGGCTTTTTCTCTCCATCAGCAAATGTGCTAGCTATGGTATTGTCTGGTTTCATTGGCATCTTGTGGGCTGGGATGATGTGCACTCAGCTGCTACAATGATGGCAACTGGAATGAAAGAGGCTTGGACCCTGAACCAGGTCTCTATCAGCTACCATAGTAAGTGGAATTAAATTAATTAATGGACTGGTAATTTGAGGTTATCCTACCTGTGGTTGATCTGAAAGGCTTCTCCCTTCACCCTGGGCTGTGATGCAGCCTTGTTGCCAGCTGAATGGTATCCTGCTTCCTTCACACTCACCTGAAACCACAGGGTTGAGGCATCTAGCCCTTTGCTTTTTGAGCCTTCCCAGGAAAAGACTACTCAGGGCTGCTTTACTTGTTCTTTGGTAGCGATGGATTTTAAAAGAGCCTGAGGGTATTTTTCAAAGATGCTTTCTGAGCCATATTCTCATTGACAAAGTGACATACTCCTAAGCGTTGCTTTGAAAATGGGACTCTAGTTCCAAAGCCACTTCAGTGCTTTTGAAAAGTCTCCTTCCCTGTTATTGACTGCAGTGGACTGCTTCAGTGGTGTGCAGTTTCATTTAAAGCAGTCCAAATTTGGAGTCCAAATGTTATGTGCCTGGCTAATAAACTGTATTGTAATTAGTACCTTAGGGAGGCAGGAACCAGGGAGAAGCTGAGTATAAAGAGAATTAACTTCATATAGAAGCTGTCTGTGAAGGGTGAGTGGTGAGCTGTGGAAGAGGATGAAAACATGGGCTTTGAAACAGCTGTGGAAGATACGTGTGATGGGAGGAAAATGGGCATGGAGCTCTGAGGAAAGCTTTAACAGTCTTGGGTTAAAGAAGACAAAAGGTCTATCATAGCAGGTTGTGAGACTGGATAAAGAATAATCCTTCCACCAGTCAAAACCTCTCAGTTGATATAACCTGTAGGCTAATGCAGGTGCCAGTTTTCCAGCTTCCCCCGTGCAAGCTGGACTGGTCTAATCCCTGTTCTCCATCACAGGTCCACTAGTGTCATCTCCCAGTTTGAGAAAACCCATGCTCAGGGGCTTCATGGGCCACTTTGAGATCTCTGCAGTGAGAGATCCATGCTGCAGTGCCTGAATTCAGGATTTCTCCCAGAATTTGGTGTGCCCCTGCTGTAGGAGCAGTGGTCTTCCATGGGAACCCCTCTCATTGTGCTTTTGCTCATATCGGACCCTGGTAGATAAGTGGAAGAGGTGGTGACTTCTGTTTTCCTTACATGTGCTCACTGCATTTTTCCAGGGTCTGGTCTACAGTGAGGGGACCCTGTTAGCTGCTGTTCCGTGCCTGTGTCTGACATGGGTTATTGTTAATCCTGCAGACACCAGGGTGAAATTCAGCCATCTGTGTGTGCAGCCTCAGCAGATGCATTTGTTCATTGGCTTTTTAATAGCTCACTGCATAGTGAACCCCAAGGTACAGAGCCCCCATCATCTGGCGAGACATCTTGTTACCTGTATCCCCATTTTACGAGGAACACGTGGAGACAAGTGAGATCATGACGAGTCAGCAAGTTCGAGCTAGATCTCCCATTTAATTTTTCTTTTAACTATAAGAATTAATTCCCTAGAATGTTATTTTGTGTGTGTTATTTTAAAAATGCTTGTAAATCACCTTCTGTTCAGGAAGAAAGGGACTTGCTACCTTTGAGAAGTGGCAAAACGGGGAGATGATATGATGGTGTAGGGTATAAAGTTGCATCGCTTGTGTTACGCTCAGGACTGCCAAACTTGAACACGCAAATGTCACAGATTGGCCCTTTGCAACTTTCACTCCCTGTTCTTCACACAGGAAACGTTCAGCTAATAACCAGGTTCTTAGGTGGTAATAGATTCAAGATCACCTTCAAGCCTGCAGTTGTCTGCTTACACCACGAACCCCTTGTGCTCACTTCCCAACCCGCACCATTCTTCAGCGGGAAGTTTGGCAGCAGCCAGCACGCAGCTCCAGTTTGTACCCTTGGCTCTGAGCAGCGACAATGTGGAAGGAGAAGCGAGTAGTTTGTGAAGAGCTTTGTGGGAGGGTGTTACTTAGCAAATAAGCAGGATGACATGGACAGCTCTTGTGTGGGCTGCAGGGTGTGAGATGAGAATAAGCAAGAACCTCATGTGGCTTTGGGACGAGCTCGGGGTGTTGCCTAGTTGGGTGCTAGAGAGACCCCAATTCCACCTGCAGATGCTCACAGTAATTTGGTAATTTTTTTTGAGTTGTTACAAAATGCTGTGGATTGACAATACGATGTGGCTGTTTTGTTGGTTCTCTTTTAAATGGCTTCTTTCCTCCCAAGGCTTACTAAATTAAAGCATTTCATGTCCTGGTTGGTGAGAAATGTCTTCTAACTTCTCCTTAAGCTGAGTTCCCATTTGCTGTAGCCAAGCATCCTTGCTGCTGGGGAGGGAGTGGAGCATGAGAGATCAGCAAAGCCAGAGCAGATGAGGAGAAAAGTAGTAGGACTTGTCAGAAAACCTCCTCTCTCAGTATATAGCCTTTATATAATCACCGTTGTCCTCCAACCGTGAAAACTGAATTCAGCTTCCATCAGAGCTTTTATTAATGCTGCTTCAGAGTATCCTGCCTGTATCACTTCTGCCCTGGTCCATGCCTGGCAGCTGGGAACACTTCTGCAACCAGCTCCCTGGGTCTCTCTTCATGATCTGCCCTGAGGCACAACTCGGCTGCAACCCTTAGCCCTGAATTCAGCTCTTGATTGTAAATTAAGATAACACAATCCTTCACAGGACAGGTTTTCTTGTCAGGCTTGCATTATGGTTTCTGCTGTGGTGAGTAGCTATGTTTATAGTGGAAAGCCTTCTCTGCAGGCATAAAAGTGTTGTGTTAGGAAGTATTTTATGAGATAAACAAGCCAACTTGCATTGATTTGGGGAGAGGGAGAAGGGAGGGTGTTGCAGTGTGACAGCTTTGGATCCTGCCTCTCCAGTGCTTTAATAGTACATAGGAAGAGCTTCTTTCCCAATAAGTCTTCTGGAGACAGGAGTTTCATCACTGTTATTTTTCACTGGAAGTGAACCCAGGGCGATGGTGCCTTCTTTGCAGAGTCCCAAACACACGTGTGAATCTTGTTGCCTGTCTTGTATATGGCCAAGAGTGCCTTTGATGCTGTAGGAGCCTACATTTGAGTTACATACAGTTTAAATTCCTCTTTATTTGGCTTTGTACACCTATTTGCTGTCCAAAGGAAAAAAGGAAATCCATCTTTGAACACGTCAAAGATGCTCTGTGTGCTTTCCCTTGGCTGTTTACTTTGACAGAGCTGAGCGGTCGCTCCTGCTCGCGAGCCACTGCTGCTGCACACTTATTCCACGTGGAGTTCTTCATCCTTCGGGTCTCAAATGTGCTGGCAGTGCTGTTTTGTGCTTCAGTTTCTAAAGCACGTAAAAATGCAGTTACAGGGTTGAGGTTTGTACTCCTTTGCATGCTTATGATGTGTTATTTTGCTTCCAGTGAAAATGATGTAAGGTTTAAAAATAAATAAGGATTCAAATATCCACTTGCTTGGTTGTATGTGTGCTGCTAAAGAGCAGTGTTAGGCTACAAATGGGTTCTGGCACTTGATGTATTTATGTGGATCTCTAATCAGAGAGTAAGATGTCACCTGCCTTCACACAGGTGAATCTTGGAACAGCAGACTTGGAGGCAGAAAGCTTAAGTGGATGCTCAGCGTGCAGTTATGGTAATATCACTATAGGTTGGGACTTCAAAAGGTTAAAAAAACCCCCAACAGATCTTGGCTGTGGTGCACATCTGTTTCAGAGCCATAGGAAAAGCCTTTCAAGTCTTGCTAGAAGTTGGGGGGGGGGGGGCATGGTGCACTGTACCTGGGTCTATTTTGAGCTGTTGGTGACTCACACTAACTTTCCATGATGGATGTGAGGAGGTAGGTTGCAAATAACACCCTTGATGATCTTTTTGTTCACACCTCTCTAAATGGGGCAGTGCTCCTCTTCCTCAGGGGAGGCAGGGAAAGGGGGTCAGTCCCTTGTGTCCTATGCAGGATCCTTGGGAAGCAATGGGAAGATAAGGACAGCCTGGTTGCATTGCTGCCTGCTGCAGTGATTGTCTAGATTAGAGGTTAGGTTTTTATGTTGCATTATTTGAGCAGCGTGGATCCCAGTTTCACCAGAGTAGCGGAAAACGGTTGTTTAACTTCAAGAGGCACGTAACTTTTTTTTTTTTCCCTTTTAAGCTCTTTTGAAACAAACTGTGGCTTTGCGCTGGTGTATCAGCTCCTGGCCAAACAGGATATCTTCTGTGGGTGCCAACTGCTTTTTGCTCTGTTTGCAACATGCAGCATTGCTGTGAGGGTTTGTGGCATCGCTGTGTGACCCACGTGCACTTGCTTTGTGCCCTGCCTTGGCTGAGGGCAAGCAGCACAGGATGCTGTGGCTACTGAAATGTGGGGAGGAGATGCACAGTGAGGTACAAGAGGTGACAGAAAAGTGTTCTGCATGGTACCAGAGAAGGGAGGTTGCCAAAAATGCATGTCCTGTGTTGTGACCAGGAGTGTGGTGTGCTGTTTCTCTTGCTGCATGCACAGTGTAATACCCTTTCTACTCAGGCCACTGAAAATCCTGACTTGGACTGTGTGCTGCATTTGGACTGTGTCAGTAATCTCAGAACTGGTCACTGGAATATAAAATGAATTTTTCACACCAGTGAGGTATAGGTCCAAGCTGCAACTCCTCATGGCACCAGTACAGTAACTTGCAGATTTTCTAATGCTGGCTTAAAAAAACCCAAACATAGGCACATGCAGCAACAGCCAAGCTGGTAACACCCTACTTCTCAGCAGTGGTTCAGCTGCGGCATCTATTATCCTTGTCATGTGAATGCAAATTTCTCTGCAGAGATGATTTCCAGACCTTGAGCTGAGCCAGCTTGGGTGTGTTCATATTGCCACCCTTTTTTGCTTTCCCTCATGTTTGCGTGTCCAAAGCCAGCACGGGTGTTGGCATCTGCAGTGAGAACTTTTAAGTTTCCACTGACTTTATTGGACTAGGAATGGTGTTGACATAAGTGATCAGCAGCCTGAGATGGGAGGTCCTGATGTCCTTGCTATTTCAGTGGGGTGGGGAGCAGCAAGGAATGCTGATGCTTGGGGCTGGGCAAAGCTTGTTGCCCTCTTCCCAGCCATCTGAAGGAAGGAGTGGGCAAAATGCCAAGGGAATTGTCTGCCTTTAAAAAAAAAAAAAAAATGAGCTCAACTGTAAGTGATCATCTCAACGCTGGAATTGTAGAGCAGAAAAACATCAGAGCAGAGGATCAGCATCATTCCCTTGGGCTTGAAGCCTGGGCCTGGTGGCTATGCTGCCCACTGGAAGGGTGGGTGGCAAGGCAGGCTGAGCCCATGGCTACTGGCTCTACGGGGAGGAGAACATTCCTCCAGCTCCGAGACACCCTTTGCTCCATTCTGTGTGGCTGCTGGAAGAGAGGATGAGGTGACATCTGAGGAAGTGTGTGGAGGTGTAGAGAAGCAGCAGCTTTGTTCCTGGGATGGTCTCTTTGGCTCTTTGAGGAATCTTATGCTTCCCAGCTCCGTAACGGAGACTGTGGGAGATGGTTTGCATTTGTTTTCCTTTGGAAACATAGTTGCCAGGCAATTATTTTACACCCTGTAGCACTGCAGACATGTCTCTTCAAGTCCAATCTCTTACCACATAACTGAGAAAATGTATTTTACATTAAAAAGAAGCCTTTTAAAAAGGCCCTTCAGGCATAAAGTCAATGTGTTTTCTATATATAACCCTGTATTATTAATACAATGAACTTATCTGTAGACTCTGTGGGTGAATATGATTTGATCATTGGAGATATGAACAATATGATACTCATTTTCAGTGCACCGTGTCTCTGACTCCATCATGGTGCCCCCAGCCTTCAGTTCATTTCTTAGTGATAAAGTGGGGCAATAGTGTGAAGCAGGTTTGTGGATTGAATTTTTGCTGAGCGTCAATATAAAATAAACAGTCTATAGAGAGAACAAATTTACCTTGGTTCAGAAATACCAAGATCTATAGATCTGTGACAGACAGGAATGATGAATATGAGCATGTATTATTGAAATAAGTCCAGAATGGCATGGCAAAAGCTTCCCTGGATTTAGTTACAGGGGTTGCAATGTAAATTGCTTTGGCTGGAAAATTTTAAGGTGGTGATTGATTTATTTTTTTTTTTTTTTTTAATGTGGGTCATTTATCACTGTGTGCATTATGTGAGATCATTTTCCTTTTTCAATCATTGAAGAGTGTTTTAGGGTGGACTTAGGAGGCCCCTTTTGCCCAAGTCTTTTTGAGGTTAGTCTTTGAAATCCCCTGAGGCAAACTCATGTGTGCAGACTTCTGTGGCTCTGTAAGAACAGGAGATAATGCAAGCATGGTCTAAGTTTTAATTAGTTCTTGTTGCTATATGTTAGGCAGTGTGTTCACAGAAAGGCAGAAGGCTGGATTATGTGATCTTTCCAGATCCTGAGCCTGCTTTCTGCGTGAGCAAGGTGTGCAGATACCCAACCTGATTTAATTTATGGTGGCCCAGTTAACTGATTTGGTGTAGGCTTAGTCTGGAGGAGCATGAACTTGTGGAATAACAACAGCCACAGAGTCCTGTTGATCTCTGTAATGCCATAGCTATATCTTAGTGGAGCTGCTCTTAAAAACTGGGTAGGAGATGTCTGGAGTGGGTGAAATGGGAATCCCACTGGAGACGGAGGATGCAGTTAGAGACAAAAAGGCAGGTCCTGTCAAAGAGGGTGGTGGATGCCTTGAGACATGGAAAAAGGCAACGAGGATGTCACAGTTGAGGGCTGTGTGCAGTGCTGCAGCTGGAGCACTTTGCTGGTCACAAACTCAATGACCTGTTAAGGACTGATCTGCAGGACAGACAGGAGGATGTAAGAGCAGCAGGCAAGGTAGAGCTGCCTGTAGCACAGGCACATACCCATGTGAAACTGTAGCTTCAGTGCTGTTCCCAACACCGTGGACACTGGCATTTGTCACGATACAACACTGTCCCTACCTCTGTCCTCTCGTGTCTCTCTGGACTTGCCTGGTCCAGGAGTGGTTTCACAGCACTAACTTTTTGGGGTTAAACTGCACGTGTGTCTCATTTCTAGACACTTGGCCCATGTATCTTGTCTGCATGAATTTTACCAGTTTGTTGTAATAGCTTCCTGGTAACTGTTCTCATTTTAGGTCAGGAACTTTTTTTAACTGAACATCCTCTTAATCTATTCTTTCCAGCCCTGGCAAAACAGCTGTGTAAACTGACAGGAGCCAGGAAATAGCAGCTTCACGGCTAATAACGTGGGCTCCTGGTGTTTCCTGCTGTGTTTTAGTGGGAGGTTGTCCATCCGAAGCTGCTGTGCTGTCTCATCACTCCATTCCCTACATCTCTGCGATTAAGCCAACATCCACATGAGCTGCACTCCTGAATGCTCAACCTGGTCTCAGCACACAGGAACTCTTTGTAATCCTTGCAGCCTTTTCACATGACATCAATATTTTACAGGGAGCTGTCGTGTCATTTGCAACACTTTATGTAACTCTGGATAAATAGTTAGTGTCTGGGAGCAGCGGTGGCTTACCTGCTGGTGACCAGGCTTGTGAAAGGAATACAGTGCTCTTTCATCCAACAGTTACAAGGGCACCAGGAGCATCCCACATATGAACTGCAAGTATTTAGTCAGGTTACACACAGGAGATGCTTACAGAAGCCCCATGAAGGTGTGGTATGGAGGAGGGTGGGAGAATGATTCTAGCCATGGGCAGAGGTTGGTTTTGAATAAATGCAGGTAACATCTCCGCTCTGCTAATGCTGGCTTTGTAGTTGACCTCTGTATTTAAGGTCACCACCAATGTCAAAGCAAGAATTTGGGCTGTGCTGTCTTGGCTGCATCCACCCTGGATGTAATGTAGTTTTGTTCCTGGTGTTCTCTGGCTAAAAATCTGCATGTTGACAGTTTCTTTCTCAGACCTATTTTTATTTTGGGATTATTATTTTTTTTTCTTTCTTCCTATGACTGTCAGTGTTTTGGAGACTTCTCTGCAGATGCTGGTGTCAGCTCTTTGTACTTTACTGTTTTCCTCTGGATGCTCAAGGCTGATGTGATGATTTTATTCTTTCACTGTGGTCCCTCTGTACCCCATACCCTGCTTAGTAAAGGCAAAGCTGGTAGTGCTACAGCCAGAAGCAGCAGACTGGGAAGTGCAGTGTGATCCAACCAGAGGAATAAGAACTCCTGCCTGCTTTCATCAGGAGGGTTGGAGTTTGCTTTCCGTCTTCCTTCTCCTCTTTTTGTTTTGGTCTCTTCACTAAAGCAAAGCAAACTGTTAGGGGATGGTGAGACTCTGTTTCCCTATTGTGGGGGGGTTTAGCTTTTTACAAAAAAAACCAAAACAGCTTAAGTCACACTGAAATAACAGCAGGATGAGAATTGAGACTTCTGTTTTTAATTCCCAGATTTGTCACCGATTTACTGTCCCCGTCACTGTGAATTGCACTTAGAAATGGTGCAGTTTTTTAATCTGAAATCCAGCTGTCCAAAATCTGACCCTGGTAAGGTGTGACACCCAAATGTTTCTAAATGGCATCCTGCTTTCTAGCCACTTGTACGTATGGTAAAAGGCTAAAATTTGGCAACCAGATTGAATTGTGGAAGAGACTTCTAAAGCTAGTTAATACCAGTTGGCTTTGGGAAATCACTTCTGTTGGCTTTAGATCTTCCAGCCTAAATTATTCCATCAGAAATTAATTTTGTTGACTGTAGTTGTCTCATTGATATTTGGCTCTCTATGCCTCAGTTTACACAGCTGTAATGAGCAATTATGAGTTTCTTCTCTAGGTGCAGCTGAGAAATGAGCACCATAGGCATGATTTTGCATGCTCAGAGTTATTGGCTCATCCTGAAGAAATTCCCCATTCTGCTGAAACTGGTGTTCTATGGGACCTCAACTGTAGCCGTGTTCCTTGGGGATGTGCTGGAGGTGGCAGCATGAAGGAGGGTTCCCACAGCAAGGGCTTTGTGTCGCTTAGAATTTGTTGGTGTTTACTGTGTAGTGTTGAAGTTTGGAGTCCTACCAGTCTGACCACACCAGCCCTGTTAGATCACACCTTGCAGTAACACCCGTCCCATGTTGTAGATGATAAATGTCGTTCTGTTGCATGTGTGCCTGGTGAGGCATCCTGGGGCAATGGGATGTTGTCTCTGTCCCTCCACCTTGGTGTGTTTTGCTCTGAAAATATCTCTGTAATGTTTTCTAGCAGTGTTTGTCCCCATATGATCAGTTCTATTGTCCTGGCTCCCGTGGAGAATTGGGAACAGTGACATTGCTCTTAGATATGTGCTCAAGCCCAGCTCATGGAGCAGCGTGGCTGAGGTTGCTGGAGCAGGGACAGACCATGCTGTGTTTCACACAAAAGGATGCAGTTTCCTCTGGTGAGTCACAGAGCTGTGTCATCCCAATAGGTACCTGGTGTTTTGGATGAAGTGGTGGTCTTCTCTCCCTCTGATGGGTACCTCTTCACTTGGCTTTGGTGTGGGGAAGAATTATTGCTGTTGCATTGCCTTCAGTCGCAGGGTTTGATTTTTTTTTTTTTAAAAGGGTTGGGTTTTTTTGCCTTGGTCAGTTTTTGACTCTTTAGTGAGGGAGGATTTCAGTCATAGTATAAAATAACATTTTATACTATGGGATGAAGGCTGAATTTTCAAAATTCATGAAAACAGTCCAGTTTTTGGAGATCTGACTTGGGACACTTATCAGGGTCAGATTTGGGAGCTTTTGCTTACACGAAGCAACACAAGTGGAATGTTTCCATTTTGTTGCTGAGGGGCCTGTCTTTGTCCAACTGTGCCCTGGTGTACCCTCACAGCATCTGACTGCCCCTGGGAAGAGCTGCTGTCAGAATACTTTAAAGTCGGTCAGACTGGCTCCTGCTTTGTGAGGTTTATCAGCAAAGATTTTCAGTGCCTCCAGTGGGAGGCTATTTTTATTCTATCCAGGGGCTACCTTCTGCCCAGAGGTCTTTATCACTTTTTTTTTTTTTTAATAGAGAAACCTGCATGTTTTAGGATAACCTTAAATATCTTCATCTTTTGCCATCTGAAAAACAAGATAGTCTTTTATCCAAAGTAAAAGTTTTGGGCATTTCTGTGACATGTTCAAGATTCCTTTTGTTATTTTTTCCTGTATAAGGAGGACACTGCTATAGACATGAGAATGTGCTGAATTTTCTCTCTTGAGCAGGGATGATAGCAAGTGAGATACACCTAATATTTCATCTTTGTACACTGATTGGTGCTATGACTGTTGCAGAAAATCCACGTGTTTCATTGCACCGTATAATCAAGACTAGAAGAGCTCTCAAGAGATCATCTAGTTTGTTTTCCTGCCCTATGGCAAGATCAGTCATACCTCTGTTTTCCCTGACTGATGCTAGTCTGTGCTCTTTTTAAAGACCTCTGCAGCCTTTCCATGCAACACATTTCAGTGCTTCGTAATCCTTACCAGTAGAAGTCTCATTTCCTTCCACCTTGTATTTAACCTGAATCATCTCTGCTGCAGTTTAAACCTGTCACTTCTTGTCCTGCCCATTTTGAGTACAAAGAACAAGTCATTCCTTTTCGGAGCAATGTTAAATATTTGGAGACTATTCATGTGCTTCTCTTCTTTGTGTTAAATAACCACTATTTGTTAAATCTTCCCTTCTTTGTGGTGGATTTAAATCTTCTGTGTAAACCTTAATTGGCCTGTCTTCTCAAAACTATTCTGTAAGTGATGCTCTCAGTCATTAACTAATCCACAAACAGTTTAAACCCTTTGATCAGCATTTTATTTATACACTTTAATAGAATTCTTCTATGCCAGCCAAATTGCCTATTTGCGCATCGCTGTCTGTGACTTGATGGCCTCGTGCTGGTGTGCAAGCTGAGTATCTGCAAGGCTTTTTGCTGCTTGCTAGTTGCCATCCTTTCTGAGAAAAAGGATGGGTACCTGACATGTGAGGCTTGATGTGGTTTGTGCCTTGGTTCCATGGAACAGTGTTTGCAAGGTGAAGGTTGTGCATTCACATAGAAGGGGAGCTCAAAGAGGGGTTAACCCATCATGGAGTCATGGGTCTCTGTAGGCACCCAAGGTATATGTTGATGTACACTGGAATTTGGAAGTGAACATGTGCACAGACAAGTGGTAAGCTGTGAAATGTCACTTGGTGTTGGGATCTTCTGGGGTGGCTGTATTTGAATAGTCACATCATCCTTGGAGGTCAACTACTTACAATACTGTGATTTGGATGTCGTTGATGTGTAGGTTTTTGACTCCAAGGGAAAGTTAAGGAAACATGCTTTGGGAGGACGTCTGGGGAAGACAGAAGGCAGGTCATAATCCCTTTCAGTAACTTTCTCTGGATTTCTTTGTTGTAGGTGAGTGTTTTAACCACCTTGGAGCGGCGATTCAACCTCCAGAGTGCTGACGTGGGTGTGATTGCCAGCAGCTTCGAGATCGGCAACCTGGCCCTCATCCTCTTCGTGAGCTACTTTGGAGCTCGAGGACACCGACCACGCTTGATAGGCTGCGGAGGGATAGTCATGGCCTTGGGTGCCCTCCTTTCTGCCTTGCCTGAATTTCTGACCCACCAGTACGAATATGAATCAGGAGAAATACGCTGGGGGGCTGAAGGGAGGGATGTGTGTGCTGCCAATGGGTCCACCAGTGATGAGGGACCAGACCCGGACCTTATCTGCAGGAATAGGACTGCTACCAACATGATGTACTTGCTGCTCATTGGAGCACAGGTCCTCCTGGGCATTGGTGCTACCCCTGTCCAGCCCCTGGGAGTTTCCTACATTGATGACCATGTGCGGCGGAAAGATTCCTCCCTGTACATAGGTAAGGCTCTCTGAACTTCTCACGGAAAGCTTTCCTTGTGAGCTGGCATCTTGCTCTTATCTGTTTGATGCCAGTGAGAGGGATGCCTTGAGGCCTCTTCTCCATGTACTTGTGAAGGTAACTTGGCATGTGGATCTCTGCACCAAGCAGTTGTAAGCAGCAGGGAAGCACAGTGATATTTGCTTTTATTGTAGCAATGGTAAAGGTTGACAGCCATGGTGATTGCTGGATGATTAGGAATATGCTCCCTCCTTCTGTTGTGTTTTGCTTGGATTGCTTTCAGTTCTGAGATTGGTTGCTTATGGTTGAGTTTTAGCTGAAGAATTTCCAAGTGGCATATGTGATGATGGTGGGTTTTTTTGTTTGTTTAGTTGGGTTTTTTTTTCCTGCCCTAAGATACTCTACTTCTCGTCCTATTCAGAAGCAGTTGTCTGTGTCCCAGTGATCGCTGCAGTATACAGAGACTGAGAGGAGATGCATGTCTTGTCACTGCCACCGTCACATTTTAGCAAGGAGGTGCCTGTTATGGAGTAGGTGCGCTGGCGAGACCCCAGATAATATGATCCCTGTAATGGAATGAGATGCGGAAGCTGGTGAAATCTATTTTGAGATATGGTGAGCCTGAAGTAGAACTCATGATTCTGATGATCATGTTGCAAAATTCTTCCAGATGGTTAAGATATGAAATTTGACTTCAATTACCCAATGAAATGGCTTTGTCGGGGTAAAGCGCTCATGGATTTCATCAGTGGTCTCCTCTCCAGCAGGTTTAAAGAGGAGGTTTACGTTACTTAAAGAGGTTCTTTGACATATTCAAAGTGTGTCTGGTTTACTGTAAGTGGCTGTAAAGCTGTAGTATTTCAGCATTTAGTTTTGTCCTTGGATCACTCTTCACCTTTGTTTGGTTCTGCAAGTGCTTGTGAGAGATCCACTGAATAAAGCAGGATGATATATAAAATACAAGATACTGTACAACCTGAAGGTGAATAATGAGACTAAATTCACTGCAGCAACTTTGCCAGCACCATAAATGATGAGCTGGAATTAAGAGTGATTCTAAGATTATCTATTATAAATAACTATATAGAGAAGCAGCAACTTCTTTCAGTCTGTTCCATGGGCATTTTTTAGGCAATGCTTCATCTCTGAGAAAAGGATTGAAGAGGGTGTGTGAGAGGAGGATTAGGGAGAGTGATTCTTTTTATTCCTGAGATACATTCATCTTGTATGCTAAAATAATTTATTTAAAGTTGGCAGTTCAGCTGTAGCTGGGAAAATACTGCCAGAAAATAATTTCTGCTTACTATATATGCTGCTTTGCTATTTTTTCTTCAGACATATGCTTCTAACCATGTTTCTTTCTACATGTAGAGTTTAAAAAAACCCCAACCAACCAAGCATTTTGGTGTTGTTTGATTTACTAGCTTTAGCTGTGAAAATCATAATCTGAATTTCTACTTATGAATTATGGGCTGCAGACAAGTGCATGTCTATGCACACTCAGCCAATGAGCCATCCCAACAATGAAGTCTAATATCTGCCCTGTCCCAGTCTGCCCATCCCAAGTAGGCTTTCAGATATGGAATGATTAATTCTTTCAACCTGCAATCAATTTAGCTAGTGAAAATAAAAGTAACAGGAAAAAATTACAGGAAGAATAATGTATTCTGTGAATGAATATAAACAGAGAAGTAGCTGGTGGAAATGTACATGTCTTCTCATATTATTGAATACTCAAGGAGGTCAAATTCCTCTGTTGAAAATGTTGTTGGAGAATTATTTGCTCAGATTTGTCTTTAACTGATTATTTTTGTTGATGTCATAAATGCAATTTTCAGTGGCCTTAGCAGAAAGCTGGTTGAGCAGCTTACCCACATCATTCTTCTCCATTTTGCAGAGGAAATAAGTGCAGAGTGTATACTGTCACTGTGCTATATTTATATCGGTTTGATTTCTCATAATAGCACGTTCACTCAGTAGGGGCTACTCTGTGTGTGACCGGATAAAACATTTTTGGGTAAGTTCTCTCAGTGTAAATTAGGAGCAAACCTGGCATAGGTTGTTCCCTCAGGATAAAAACTAATTAATAACAGCAGTAATAGTCTGGCCGAACTTTCCATCATGGCTGGCTGTGGCTGAGAAATGATCTGATTGACCAGTCTGTGCTGTCTTCAGTGTGTTGCTAGTGTCAGGTACATATATGCTGCATTTGGGCTGTTTTGTAGCTGGAGGGAAGACATAGTTTCTTACCTGACAGCTAACTACTAGTAATTGTTCACCTGCTGCAATAAAAACCCTCTTGTATCCCAAGGCAGGGAATTAGATAGAAATAACCCAGTAAAATGAGAGGATTTTTTTTTTTTCTTTTGAGTTGTACGAGTTCAGTGGATTAACTTCATATAATATCTAATACAGCCTCTTGGCATTGAGATGACAATGCAGGAAGATTCCTCCAACCACAACCCTCTCCACAAAAAATTCTTTTTAAAAAAAATTTATTAGTACTAATCCATGTGTGGAGAAGAATGAAGATGCGATACCATACAGAATTATAAGTGAAACTTTGGCTTTAGCTGCTAGTGCAAGTAGTAGCATCTGTGGAATATACTATACTTCTGGCCATGAAGTCCATCAGGTCTGGCTTGTGGTTTCTCTGCAGTGACAGGTACACAGGAGATGGTGAGCAGTGCACCTCTGTTGTGCATCCTTTGAAGGCAGAGGTTGCTCAGACTTCTGCTCTGCCAAGGAGGTGAGGAGGATTCATAGAGTTTCATAATTAGAGAGACAGGAGTGAGATATTGCAGGAAGGTATCTCTGTGGCATGGGCTGCTGACATGTAGTTTCATGTTTCTTGAGCTAATGGCACTTTTTTTTTATGCCTACAATGTGTTGCTACCAAACTCAAACAGATTCTGTTGCTGTAGTAACCAGCCCTAGGAAAAGGGCTGTGTTGTGGTAACTGAGGGCAAATCAAATAAAGTAAGTGGAAGTAAACACCAAAGGATGAACATATCTGTGCTGTAACAGAGTTAAAAAGGTAGCAGGACCATGCATGTTCCTGCTAGTGATGGCAAATACCTTCTTCTATTTCACTGTCCAAGTGCCTGCTCAAGACAAAAGTCATAATGTCAGCAATGGAAGACAGAAGATGAAAAAATAGAGGAATTTTCTTGGCTGTCAGAAGTTGGGGGAAAATCTTCTGGTTTGGTGCTGGTTTGCTTGCTACTCTCTCTGGGTCTGCTCTTGTATTTAAGATCTGATATCCCATCTAGAGATTTCCAAACAAGCAGGTTAACTTTACCTGTGTATTGATTGGCATTTGGCGTAAGTAACTGCTTTATGTTGAGGAATTACTCACTCCTGCAGACTGTGCAGTGCTCATTACTGCTGCAGCTTCACTAATGGCAAAGGATTCCCTCAATTTGTGGTGTTGTTTATTTTAAAGAAGTATATTGAAAACTACTTGCTACACAGTTCCTTTCTTTACCACTAATGACTCACTTGACATTTCTGTCTTTAGTTCATTTTCTGCTAGGTCTTGATGAGTTCTGTTGCAATCAGTGAAGACCTCATCATTATGAGGGGGATCAGAGGCATCATGGAGCTGATTGGGTGTGGGGGGGGGGTTGAAACTGATCTGATGGTGGCTGTATGGATTTGCTGCCTCTCAGATGAGCAAGAGCTTGCAAGTGTTTTCTGGTCACTAGAGTACTGCTCTCAGCAGTGGTTTGTGTGTTACAACCAGTGCAGTTATGGGGTAGATTAATGTTATTAGCAGTGTCCATATGCACCTTCTGGGCTTCCTGCAGCATTTCACATTTGCTGATAGAAGTTGTTGCATCTTGTCTCGAACATGGTTACCTGTAGAGCAGAATGAAGAGCCTCTGGGAGCCAGGATTTGATCTGGGACAGTTAAGGACTGTGTTATATAGAGGAAGTTGCTATTATTCTGTCTCCTCTTGATGGAGGAAATTGATATTGATGTTGGAGGGAGCACTGCCAGATTGTGTTGCTCATTCAGAAGAACACTGTGTTGATCTTTAATGTGGCAGAGATTCTTTTTAAGTTTGCTGAAGCTGTCTCTGTTTAACTTCATGGACATATGCCTGACATGTTCAGGACCCACCACTCCTTGCTGACTTGCAGCAACTGCTCTAACGGGAAAAATTACTTCAAGGAAATCCCAGAAGGGGCAAGTCTTGAGTCAAGGAGTAAGTAATGAGTAGTGATGAGTGCTCCTGAGTTTTTGGTGGTGTAAGGGTGTGCTTAAGCGTAGCGTGCTTGGGGGAATAGAGCTGTTCTTGGCCTGCTTTATGGCAGGATGGAGGAATGGAAAAACAGAAAACTCAGCACTTCTGCATGCATCTGTTTAGCTGCTTTCTTCTGTCTCATCTCCCAGGCCTCTGTCTGGCCTCCTCTGTGTGTATTTTGGTTTATCATATGGTTGTTCCAGTTGTTACACTTGGTGTAAGAGGAGAACTTGACAGGATGATGTTCTCTGTCCACATCTGCCCAGATGGGACTGCTACAGCCAGGATGATGGCACCCTGCCTTGTCATTGCTGACTTTGACCTTTGCAGTGGTCTGGGGCTATTTTGCATGGAATATGTGGAAGCAGTTTTTGTTTTTTGATGACAGTCAGAGAAATTCTTGCTCTTTCTGGTGCTTTTTCACTTGCTTTAAGCACCGACTCAAGATTTGCTGCAGAGGAAGACAAACGTGCCCTAGATGGAATCTTGCTGTCTCCAGGGATAAATTTGTCCATTTGAAAAATTACTTCTGGTAGCTTACGTCAGTCAAAATGACAGCAGCCATTGTGTTTTGGAGAAGCAGAAGCGTTTTTCTCTACTGACAAGAATTAAATCTGAGAGTTAGTATCTATGGCGGTGAGTTAATAGCAAGTTATCAGCATAAGATGCTGAAATAATCAGAGTTTGAGTCAACGTTTTGTATGTGATAATACAAAGAGATAGTACTTGGATTTCTAAGAGGAAGCTCATGTTGGTAAGCTAAGCAGTTGCTGTGAATTTTGAAACTGTTCATCTACTGTGTTTCTGATACTACGTATATTATAGTTCACTAATAAATACTAAAAAAAAAAAAAAATTAAAGGAAATGGAGTTTTTGATTTTATCAAGTGGAAATATGTTCAATGCTATTAAAGAAAAAGCCACAGAAATCAGAGTTGAAAACCCCAACCCTCTGCAGGATGTGCCCCCGTTGTCTAACCAGTATTCTTGTATGTAACTTGTTACATTTGGAGGACTGTAGAATGGGCAGTTGCAGCACCTTTCATAATAGCAAATGTCTCCTCTTTTTTTTGAAGCTTTCAGAATCCTCTTTCCTGGAGGACACCATGTCATTCTGAGAAACATTAATATTTTGGAGCTGAAAGAGCAGATTTTGCAGATGTTTGGCTTTCAGGCTTGAAATCTGTTTTCTTCTTTACACAGCTTGATACCTACAGCATGACAGGTTCTATGTAAAGATGGCAAGGACCCTGGCTACCCACAGAAATGTGTGGAGATAGACGTTGTTTCTGTCCTCTCCCAATTCTGTAGAATATTTTTTCATTCTATGATTTTTTTTTTTCTTTCTCAGTTAAGAAATCCACTCAGCTTTCCAGTGGCTGCTTGCTAGTTTTGTCTCTGACTGCTGGAAAGTCTCTCGTGTGGAGGATGAATGCATTTTACCCTTTCTGAATTTCTGCAAAATTTCCTGAAGTGTATGTTTAAACCTACATTTCTAAACCACAGCAAGTAGAATAATTTTTTGTTTATAGCATCCAGGTCATATCACCAGCCTCTTGAGTCCCTCCATAATGCATATTGATTGGAAGGTCTTTGGGACTCTCTTGAGATGTCTGTACAGCTCTTCCCATCCTGGCTGCTTATCCCTTTCACTCCTCAGCCTTTCCCACTTCACTGCGCTCCTTCCTTGTGTGCTCATTTGTGGTCTTCAGACAACATGGGTATTACAGTCACATTAGCCCTTCTTGCTGGACCATGCTGCTCTGAGCTCACCCACTTAGAGCTCTGCCAGCATTGTGCTTTCCTTAACCCTTTTCCTTTTAAAACCTGCTTCCACTAGATCTTTTGTAGTGGATCTTAGCTGACTTTTATCTGTTGTGTTTCCTCTGTGTGCCTGCTCATTACCCACGAGCTGCTTGGTGAGTTTGACCACCTCCGTGTAGGCACGTGCACTTGTGGAGGGTAGGCACTTATTCCAGAGAATTGCTTTTCTCCATGTTGGTATATCCAGTTTTATGGGTATGTAATATTTTTAGCCTGAAGACTTGATGGAATTTTGTAATAGTTTTGTTCATTAAATACATCCTCCTACGGGTGACTTGGAGAGCCTTTCCTTTCTGCCACAGTCTCCAGGAGGTTGAGAAAGACATGGTATTAACACGAAACTAAAAGGAGTTCTGTTGTCAGCGTGAGTGCTGCGATGCCTGTTCATTATTGAAAGGTGTCTTTGCATCTGATTCACTGGGTTGTCTTCCCTGTGGACTAACTGTGATCAGATTAAATCGCATGGCTTCATGCAGGTATCCTGGTATTAACGACATTGGTGTAACCCACTGATCCAGTGATAACCTGCAACCTTTTATAATTATTCCCCTTTGGGGAGAGATCTGTGTTCCCATTAGCTGTATGTCAGCAGGGCTGGCTCAGTTACACATGTCCCCTCTTACAGTGCTGGTGGTAATATCCTGGAAAATTAAATGGAAACACAAGCAAGTGTGTAGGGTTTATTAGAGCAGTAACAATAATCAATTAATGGGAATAACCTTCCCCACTGCAGGCAGGAAGGCTGAGTTGTGAAAGGCGGTAGCTGAATGGATGTATTTATTCAATTAAACTTATATGTGCACAAAGTCATAACTGCTACGGGCTCCATTATTTTTACAACAATTCCAGTTACTTTAACCTTCTGCTAATAGCTTTTTTGTTATGAGCTGAGTAAATAAAGCTTGAATGCAACACAAATGACTTTGTGTGAGAGCAGATTTAGAGTGGGAGCTGTTTCCATGTTGTTCTGTGCTCTCTGTGTACTCTGAAGCTGATTATTGTCTTAATTGGGATTTGCTGACTTTGGTGTCTTGTAAAAAATCATTTCAATTTTTGAGCATGTTTGGTTTCTTTCTGTAGTGTATTTAAAACAGTCATCAGCTGGTGAGAGCCTGGTGAGGTACATCATTCCTGGGGCAGTCTTTTAAAGCCATGTCCTTGTCATGTAAATAGCAGACGTACAGAGGACAGTGCACATTAGTCCTAAGGTTCATAAAATTAATTAAATAGATTGGACAGTGCTGAGTTGCCCAGGTCAAGAGCTGAAGGCTGTATTGTACCTCCTTGATGGTGCAAAGTGAGAGCAAGATGGTTTGTGCCATCAATCTTGGCCCTTCTCCTGGGAATTCAACTGAGACTCTCCAACTTATTGCACATAAGGAGCCTCCAGAAGTTTTGGTCCCAGTGTACAGGCTGAGGACACTTGGAGATGTGTTTGGCATGTACCTTCCCATGGCAGGACAAGGCACAGGATCCACCCCTTTGCCAGCAAGAATTGAGGCACTGACCTCAAAGCAATGGTAAAGTTTTTGCCTTAATTCTTGCCCAATACTGAGGTTTGTGTTGTCCTCTTCTCCTACCAAAGCAAAGAATTTGCTATGGAGGATATTTTAGGACTTGCCAGAAATTATGTCACTCATTCTCAACCAAATAAGCAAGAGACAGCTTTCATGAACTTTGTTGTACCATTGTAACCTTGCAACAAAAAAAGGTAGTGGGCTGAAGTAGTGTTAGAAGATAATCACTACCTTAATGTTGCAAATAGTTTCTGCTTTATTGTGTATCCTGACAGGCACATCCTGCCCAATGCTACCAGGGCTTCAGACCCATCACTGCTGCTTTTGATGTCTGCTGTGTTGTGAGCTGCAGGGAAAGCTGGCTAACCCAGCTACACACCTCCCTGCCTGGGCTGGCTCTTACTTGGCTACCTGCAGGAGAAAGTTCTTGTATGGGTGTATAGGAGAGGGCAAAACTCTCACAAAAGCTCTTGCTTTCATTCTTTCACAACTGTCTCTTACTGTCACTGGGTGAGGTGTGCCAGGGTGGCTCTGCATGGGTCACTCCCTGATGTAGCAGCAGCTAAAAGGGCTGAGCTCCTTCAAGGCTGTGGGGAATGGGGCAGGATGAGCTTTTCATGGAGGCTGTGAGGGACATCAGAGAGTGAGGGCAGATAGGGTCCTGGATGAGACTTGCCTCAAGGCTGAGTGTGTAACTGGCATGAGATGTCTAACGGGTGCCTGTCCAATGTGACAGATTCAGTGTATGAACCTGAGTAATTAAAAATTAATGGTGTTAACACCAGAGGAACAGCTGTGACATGAATCAAAGGTGTGAGACAGCTCAACAGCACCTGTTTTGTGAGGCCCATGGCAGAGCTGCTGTGGAGACATGGATGCTGTCTCAATGACTGTGTCTGATTACCCTGATAGACCAGCCTGGAGTAAAAGACATGGCCACAAGTGGTAGGGCACCTTGCAAAACAAACATAAAATTCCTTGACATGCTGCTTCTTCACCTTAGAAGCCATTAGAAGAGCTGGTGGAATGGGAGCCCTTCCCTGGTCTTGTGTGTGGGCTTGGGGCAAAGACAGTGTATGCAGGGGCTCAGTGACAAACTGAAACCTCGTATGGCAGACTTGTCACCAGCGTGGTGGGAGTTAATCTACTAAAGATCTGACTGCTTATTTTGGAGCCCTGTCCGTGCTGCTGGTAGGACAGCCACCGCTGTGCTGGTGCCGAGATGTTTCCCCACTGACTAACCTGTCACTTCACAGCTGTCAGTCAGTTCCAAACTGCCTGAGGAAAACACTGAGTCAAGGCCCTAAGCTGAGCTTGGAAAAGGTGAAATTGGCCGTGAGCTGCATCTCAGAGGCTCTGGCTGAAAATGGTACAGGGCAAAAATGATGATCTTTCATGCATAGGGTTTGGTTCACTGTGGTGGTAAAGTTGTGGGTTTTGACCTCCTTTTTTTTTTTTTTTCTCCTGTGGGCAGCGTGGAAGCAATCTGCAGGGCCATGGATTTTAGGAGATGAGCTTGTTGCACTGTGGGTAGATCCCCCCCACCCGGTGCCGGTGCAGCTCTGGCAACTGAATGCATCCAGGGTGTGGCTGGGGAATGCTGTGGACACTGTGGTCTGGTGCTGGGAGTGCCTGAGCCACTGGAAAAGGGCTGTGAGGATGCAGAAGACCTGTTCTTGGCTGGTCTGGGGTGGTTCAGCTGGGAGCTTTCCCTTTTAGCTTTGGACAAAGCCTCCTGACTTTACCTTCTCAAAGTTTAGGGTTTGATCCCTAAGTTGTTCCTTCAAACTTTGCTCTTTTGAAAGCATTTGGAAACTCTTTTTGCAGATTTCTTTTTGCCAAGGTACAGCCATTTAATTAACTGTGCTGCTAATGAGGTATTTGGCTTTTCCTTAGAAGGAGGGCTGCTCTCACTAAGTGCCCTTTTGATTTCAGTAATAGGGGTTTTGTCTGGAGAAGGCCATCCAAATTTGGCCCATTATTAACCAATTAAAATGTGAGGATTTAAATAGTTTCTTGGATGAACGTTAATAACAGGTCACGTTGCTCTTTGACTTAATACCTCAGAGCACTTCACTGCAGTTAAACAGAACTGCCTCTGTTACAAGGTGCGGGATCTGGCCAAAGGCAGCAGGTCAAAGCAATAGTGGGAATTCAAGAGTTCAAACAGGTAGAAGAGCAAGATCTGCTGTGCACCAGTTTCTTCCTCCCTGTCTCCCCCTGCTTACCTCACTTTTTCCCTGTGGTATTCTATACATTCTCATCCTCAGTGTTGGACAAACCATTCTTACTGTAGCTGTTTGTACAAGACAGTGATGCTGCTTATTAGAGTTGAAAGAAATAGTAATGGGGGGGGAGACAACTGGAATAACTTTTCTGTATTAGTCATTGCTGCAGAGACCACTTACCCTTGTGATGAGGGACCACTTGTATTTTGTTAGCCATCAGCTAACAGCATACAGATGTCCTCATTAAATCAGAGTGATCATCAAAAAGAAATACCTGTTAGAGAAAGCTTTCCCTCTGCAGAGTTCCAAACTGTGTGCTTGGGGGGAATTAAAGAGGTGGTGGCATGTGAGAAGTTGGCTACAATGCCAAGGTGTTAATGCTTTACTGTCCTTGCCTGTTGGTTATCTCTTACCTTTCTGTTCACTTTGGATACTCAAGGGTTTTGTTGAGTGTGTGAAGGGAGTGTTCAATATTCCCCTTCTGCATGAAGACTCACTGCAGTGCATGTGTAAGGATGTTTTATTGCACTGTTGTTTAATGGCTGTGCTCACCTTTGTTCATGTCCTCTGTAGGTGCATGCTGTTCTGGTACTTGTGGTGGACAAGTAGGCTGTGTTATAGCCTGTCCAAGAGGCAGCATTGCAGGAAACTAAACTATTTGTGGTAATTCTGCATAAACTGTGAAGAGTTTCTCACAGGTGCCAGCAGGTAAGAGGTGAGTAGGGAGAGTTAACACCTATTTGATCAGTTGAGGCAGCTGGAAAACACACATGTTCATACTTGGTGGATCTTACTCTGATCAGTGTGACTACTCATACTTAAGGATTTACTTTTTGTTTCCAAGCTGTCACCTGATCTGGTAAAATACACTTCTTGTCTCTCCAAACTTTGCTTCCCTTCCTGTGTTGGTGAGAATTATGTATCAAAGGGAACCTCAACCTCTTCTGTAACCGAGTACCACACCTCATTAGGTGCTTAGCATCGTGGAGATACTTGATTTATAAGTAGTACTAAAACTCAAGCTGAGCATGGTTAAACAAGTACTCCTACTCCTGCAATGTCTCCAGGGTTTATAAAGCAAGTTAGTGAGAAGGTGAGAACAGACTCCAGGAATTCTGACTCCAGTGCCCTGCAGT
>NW_010299342.1:20380-23874 GCF_000700745.2 Antrostomus carolinensis | reverse complement strand
GCAGTGTAGCTGCATGGCTGCAGACAACCTTTCCTTCTCAGTGTCAGAAGGGTTAATGGTCCTGGCTTCTTGTCTGTTAGCCCTAGCCTGCTCCACCTCTGCAAACGCAGAATCACACAGAATGTTAGGGATTGGAAGGGACCTCAAAAGATCGTCTAGTCCAATCCCCCAGACTTTTGAGTTTGTCTCCAAGGGCTGGGTGATTGAACTAAAATGAACACTGTCTTTGCATAGTGGTCAATGAGATGTAAGAAGCAGCTTGAGGACAGTCAGACTCCACACTAATCCATAATCCACTTCCAGGAGCCACCAGCACAGGGGATCTGTAACCGGGGCTTGTCCAGTAACTTTTGAAGTTTGCTTCTTCTTGTGGCCTGCACAGCAGAAATCACAATTAATTCCCTAGCTCCCTGTGGCTTTTCTCACCTCCTAGTTAGGTAGTTGTGCATTTTTCTTCCCAAGCTTGTTACTTTCTTGCCTGGATGCTTAGAATTTTGGCTTGGAGGCTTTGAAGGTGGTGAAGTGGGCATGAAACTATTCTTCTGGAGTGAAGGTATTTTGCAAGTGGCATCTGCCTGTCAAAAAATCTTGTTGCTGCTGGAGGTGGTAGTCAGGCTGTCACCCAGACCTTGCCAGATCCCACTGCTGATAGGAGGGTTCTGGTCAGTCCTTGGAGTGGTGAGAAAGTGGCCTGAGATAGGGGGGGTAAGGCACAGGTTGGCATAGCACAGGTTGGCATAGCTGGCAAAGATTAAGGTGGGCCATCCCACTGGGTGAAAATGTAGTCTGAAATGGATTTTGCTGATGCATAAAAGACCTGCTAAAGTGAAAATTTCAGACAAGAGAAGTGAAAATGAAATTGTGCTGCTCTCCAGTGTTGATAAAATGCTCCTGTGTGTAGCTCCCCCCAAAACCATAGCATTGTGGAGACTAGAGCAGCTCAAGCAAATCTCTCTGAATAAATTAGTCTCGCTGTCCTGTGGTATTCCAAGTCTGAGTAAACAGATGAGACTTAGCTCTGTGCCTTAAAATCAGCAAGTTTGGATTTTATCAGCCCTGGAGGGGCAGTAAATTCTAGAGCTGAGCCGGAGAAGGAGATGAACAAGGAGGTGTAGCACTGGATAAGGATATGCTTGAGAAAGTCCTTGCTGATTACTGCAGCCCAAGAAGGCAATTTGAAATTGAATCTACAGTGCATGAGGGAGCTGTTGGAGGTGACTTAGGATAGGGTAAGGATTTGGGAAATCTGCATGAGTGAAGGCTGCATTCAGCAGAGGCAAGAATAAGGATGCTGGAAAAAGTAAAGTGAAGTGGGGAGAGGTGGAGTGTAGAGGTGAGCAGCATCATATTATGGTTTGGGGAGGTAAGTATTGAAGCAACTAGAGTTAACACAGGACCTAAGCTGATACAGGAGAAACAGAATCACAAAATGGTGGGGGTTGGAAGGGACCTCAGGAGATCATCTAATCCAACCCCCCTACCAAAGCAGGTTCCCTACAGCAGGTTGCACAGGAAGGTGTCCAGTTGGGTTTGGAACATCTCCAGAGATGGAGACTCCACACCCTCTCTGGGCAGCCTGTTCCAGTGCTCTGTCACCCTCACAGTAAAGAAGTTTTTCCTTCAGTTTCTCTGGAACTTCTGGTGTTCCAGTTTGTGCCCATTGCCCCTTGTCCTGTCACTGGGCAACACTGAAAAGAACCTGGCCCCAGCCATTTGCCCCCCACATTTCAGATATTTATAGACATTGGTAAGATCCCCTCTCAGTCTTTTCTGAGAGGGTAGTGGTATGGGCCGTCTCCAGTAAGTCTACAGAAGCCTGAATCCTCACATCAAAAGGCTCTTTGATTTCTATTAAAATTCAGGCTCTTTATTTTAATCTATAACCATGGGAATTAGGTGTCTAAATAGAATCTGGGCTAAATGTTGCCTTTCTGGATCACAATAGTTGGATGATTCTCTTGGGCTTTGTTGTGTCCCTCCTCCTAGATTGGGATGCACGTGGCATGGTCCCTGTTTCCTTGCAAAGCAAGCTTGTTTTGTGAATAAACAGTGTGTTGTGGTTGTTGTGGGTGGTGTCAGAAGGGGAAATGAGTGTGCTAGGAGCCTTGTTCCCAAAGAAATCCTAGTGTTTACTGAAGATGCTAATTATTGCCTCCAACCCATTGGTATTTGTCTTCCCATAGCATGCTGATCAAAGGTTCTGATTAACACCACCATTGAGGAAAAAGCTTGTAAGAAAAAAAAACAAAGTAATAAAAAAAATTTCTCAATTTTCAGGGGTACCAGTGACTGCTGGTTTCCTTTTTGGCTGGCATTTTTTGGAGGGATTTTTGAGACTGGAGGTGGCAAAGGAAGGAAATGCTTTTGTTTTTTGGTTTTGTTTTTTTTAATGCCTCATATGGCTGTTTTATTAACTGGAAAACCTCCAACTGTGAATTGGATGATATTATACAGCTACAGAGCAAAACTCATTCCCAGCCTTGTGGCTTAGGGTACTCGTGCCTCTGAGCATGAGCCATAGCTCCCTCATCCAGGGTTAGGGCATAAAATAAAAGCTGCATTTGCCTTGTTTTGCTGACAAGGAAAACATTGTTGCTTTTTACCATGGGGATGTTGAGTTTTTCAAAGAAAATGCAAAGCTTGGACAAATTAGTTGTCAGCAGCTCATCAGAAAGCACTTCTGTTTGAGTTGAGGTTCTGGGAATGACAGGTACAGTAAACCCACAAGTTTGTTTAGTGAGTTTATCCACCACAAAGTTGTGAAAGTGTCACTATCCTACTGCCATTCTTCCCTGTTTATGAGAGGGATTTTCTACCATATTATGAAAGAACACATTGCAAACCAGATTTCTGTAGCAGTGATCTGCACCGTGTGCTATCCAGGCACTTCTCAAACATTGACTCTTCAGTTCCTGCCCAAGGAGCGTTTCTTTGCATTGTCTCCCAGATTTCTGTCCCATCTCCCATGCTGAGATAGAGCAATGACTTGTCGTGTGTAACATCTCAGTTGGCAAATGAGACTGAGAATTTAGAGATCACTTTTAGTTCTGTTCCTGTCATCTTCTGCATGTGCATATGTTTAAGTTACTACCTCAGTTTTCTGTCCAGGAGACTTGGCAACAGAGCATTTCTCAGACTTGCCTTTTCACTTGTTATTCTGCAAAGCAGGGAGAAGGAGGGTTGGGACTTCAGCCTTTGTTATCAGAGTGTCTTGGTTTTCTCTGGAGTATCCTCCAGTATCCTGGAGATTTTTTTCTCTGAAGGGGATGTGTGAGAGAGCAATGGGCTTTGTTTAAATGGATCCCTTTAAATTTAAGGTCTTGCTTCATTGTCAGCTATAAGTATAGAAATAGGATTTGATGTTTAGGAGTGGACCTGTCCCATTTCACATCCCAGAAGCTGTGCATCTGGTCTTGCTCCTCAGCCTTCAGTGTTGGATCCAGCTGCTGCATAGTAGAGTCTGTGCTGGACTGTCAGGAGTTGAAGTTCAGCAG
>NW_010299342.1:5644-20365 GCF_000700745.2 Antrostomus carolinensis | reverse complement strand
TTCATTGTTTTTCTTGCCAGCTTCTCTCTGGAGCTGTGCTAGGTAGCACAGAAGTGCTGTCTGCTTGCCAAAGGTGATGTTTAGGACTGAATGGGCTGGTGGAAGTTGCTCAGCAGGTAGGCAGAGCTCCCTGTGCCTGCTCGCAGGGACTTGGGGCTGTAGTTCCCTTTCCCTGGGAGATCCCTCTGGATGGGAGACAGCCTGCCAGAGACAGAGTAGATCAATGAACTGGGCTCCAGTTACAGCAGGTGGGTAGTAAATCAGCAGGGTCCTCACAGCAGTGGTGAGGATCTGCTGCCAGCTGGGCCAGAAGCTGAGATAGCCTTTTGCTGTGCTGAAATTGCAGGAGCAGAACCGCAGCTGCAGCCTGCTGTGTCACTCCACATGCCACCCTCTGTGCCCCTGGGGACAGTGAGTGTGCTTGGCAGGCATCACTGGGAAGAAGCTGGCTTACTGCTGCAAGATGGGTGAGTGGCACAAAGCAGTCATGGGCCCAGTTTTACAGGATCTGCACCTTCTGTTCTTTGTAACCTCTGGCCTTCCATGGGGAGGTGGTGGAAGAGGAGCAGAGGAGCCACTATTGAGCATCAAGACTTAACTGCCTCCAACCCAAATTAGACATAGCAGTTGCAACCTGCCTACATAGCACAAGAGTAGCTTCTGTTGCCTGAAGGGTCTTCTCCTTTTCTACTCTTCATGGACATATGATTTAGTAGAGTCCATGGCTTGTGACCCCATTGATGCCCTAGCCTATGTTGCTGCCTGTGAATCTGTGTCCCTTTTAAAGCCAGTTGTGTTCACAGCTGTTGTTAGGGGTGAAGAAAAGGGAGATTCAAAGGTGGTGCTGAAATTGTTGATGTTCGATAGGCTCCTGTGTACAGCAAGAGGATGAGCCTCCTTCGGTACAGAGTTCCTTCTCTCCTGGAGAAGTGTCCATATAACCTGAAGTGTCTGCAGCGAGGGTCAGTGTGGCCAAGTCTGCCTTCCCTCTGTGAGAGACTTGTACCAGATGCATGGAAAACACCTTAGTGTTATGGTTTAGCACCAAGTTTGTGTTCTTGTGTCTAGTCTTGCCCTTCTTTAAAGAGGCTTTTGGGATTTAATTAAAGTTGCTACCTAACTTCAAGTCCCTGGTGTCCTTGGGTTCACAGTAGTCAAGGGAGAGACAGACTGCTCTGTAGGAGCTGAACGGAGGCTCAGGGCTCATCTCTGGAGATGCTGCTCTCCAGGAACTGCTCCTGCACCGAAGGATGCTGTCATCTACCCAAGTGTCTGTCTTTGATACTGGAGGTAGGTGGTTAGAGTATCCCCCTTACACACATGCTTCAAACACAGATTGGGCAGGATTACTGCTGGATAACAGCCAAATCCCAGGCAGTATGGACTGTTTAATCACACTCCTCTGTCTCTACTGGATTAACATAATTAATGTAAGCCCTTTTGGATGGAAGACCTGTTATTTGTCTGGTGCAGCTCTTGGTTTGTGCAGTACTGTGCATATACCCATGATGCTCTAAAAATGATGATGAAGATCTAATCCCACTTGCATACTTAGTGATCAAGGAAACCTCCATTTACAAGCAACTAGTTTACTTTTCCCTTCAGGGGAAGTTGTTGACTATTTAAAAAAAAAAAAAATTAAGAATGCCCAATGTTAACTCAGAATGATCATTTCTCAAGTTACTTCAAGGAAAACTAATTTTTTTTAAAAAAATCCCATTTTAATGTCATCTCTCTAGGGAGCAAAGAAAGTTATTAATAAACTGAAGGTTCATCAATGCCGTATGGTCCTGGCCCATTTTAAGGGTGATGTAGAGCTGTGCCTTTATCTTTTGCCCTTTGTGGCATCTGGATTCATGGTAAGGAGGCAAAAAGTATTTCTCAGACTGGTGGCATCACACAGACACAAAATCCTGTTGGCTGAGTCCTTCCCTCCTGTTTCTCTGTGTTTCTTATGTAGCTGGGCATGATTTGACCTTCAACAGGACACGCTGCTTCCCTTTCCCTTCTGTTGTTTCAGGGTTTTCTAGCAGCAAATTGGAGAGAGTTTATTTAAGAAAAAAAAAACAGTAAAACAACTCTTGCAAAATATGAATGTAACAAGTCAAATGCTTGCCTTGAATATTAATTTCTGAATAGACATGCTTTTAATATGCTTTTTGTGTAGCAGAAGTGCTGGCAATATTTTATTTTATTTTTTATGAAAACCATTGTCTGCTTTCATTTTTACAAGTTTTAACTGTAGCCTTTTATGTTCAGTAAAATCAGATATAATCATTTCACAAGGAGTAAAATCAACTTACATCAGTTCTGGTGGATTGTTTTCTAGATCTTGGCTGTACCCATCTGTGCAGAAGGCAAAGGCTTTCTGGAGCATTCTCTGAAAAACAAATGCTTGTGTCCGAGCTTGAAAATTAGCATGAAAGTGACATTTTATATTTGGCCAGCAGCTAAAAAGCCTTTTATTTTCAGTGAGGTTACAAGCATCCTCAGTTGGGCAGCTCCAGCCTCCAGGGTCACAGCTTGCCCAGGTCTTTAAAGCAAAGCTGCCGCAGGCAGCGGTCTCACCGGCCGTGGGAACTGGCAGCGATCCTGCTGGGAGCTCCGAGATGGGCAGCGTGTCCCGGGCTGCCCTTCTCCTCTCCTGCTGCCTCCACATGCCCTTCAGGGAAGCAAGAAGCCCTTTCTAAGGAGGTGCATAGGGTGAAAGACTTGCTGAAAACATGAGCTGATCATTTAACAGGCGATATATGGTTGTGTGTTGCCTCTGATTTGTATTCAGCGCTAGTAAAATCACCCAGTCTGTGCTCATAAGCCTTATTATGGCTAATGTAAAGGTGTTTTCCTGTCATTTTTCTCCCTGGAACCATGTGGTGATAGGACTTTTGGATGCTGTGCAAGTCCCAAATGCCCTGTGAGGGGTCCGCAGTCTGGAGTGAGTGGAAGAAGCCAGGAGCATCAGTATACCTGCACCAGAAACTTTGTGTGAATATAAGATGGGGTGTCTATTTTTCAGCTGCAAGAAGCCCAGTATTTTAGGTTCACATTGAGCATCATTTGTAACAGAATAAATATCTTGGCATGTCATGTTTTACACAGCAGAAATGCTTCTGACTTTCCAGCCCTTGGTATCTGTAACTCGCTTGAAAGAACTGCTGACGTCTGCCCAAATGCCAGTATCTTCTCAGCCGTATGAACCTTAATATCGTGGCTTAGGCTTTAGTCTTTGAGCTTTGCAGCACGGCCAAGAACAAGCTGTGTTTCTAGAACTGAGGGAGATCCTGACTTTTAACCCACTGGCTTTTTATTTATTTTCCTTCTGTTGCTTGTTGTTGAATTACAAAGTCATCTTAATTCCAGGGCTTCTTAATGGCATATGATTTCTACAGGAGAATGGCAAATCTCCTTTGGGCTGGTTATACTGTCTGATACCGGTGAACTAAACAGGGGCAAATCAGGACAGCAGAAAGCAGGGCACTGGTGTTGTCTTTCTTTACCTATAGTAAAAAGGCAGGTCACAACACTGCTTTATCCCCCTCATTCCTCTTAATTTTTACATTCCCTTAGCTCAGTCTTCTTTCCCTTGCAGCCCTTGGCACTGGGAATATGCTGGAAATGGTGACTTTTCCTAGTGAGAGGAAAGGGAACTGACACCTTTCACTGCAATTTACTCTCATTTCCCCCATTCTTCTCTCCTCTGTAGGCATAGTTTGAATCTTGGGAGGCTTGGTTTTATGGGGGTTTTGGGGGTTTGGTTTTTTTTCTGATGGATAAAGTACCTTTTAATCTAGTAATTCACCTTATTAAGCTCCTAAGGGTTTGTAAGACTTCCTGAAAGTCTTCTGCAGACTTACTCACATGTTGTGAGTGTCACTTGTGGAAGGCCCCAGGCTGTGATTTATCAGTATGAAAGATGATGTGGTAGAGCAAGGGTTTGGGATTTGGTGGTAACCAGTATGGACCAGCTCACCCCAAAGCCCTTTGCATGCCCTGGAAGAAAGAGCAGAAATGGTCTGTGGGGTTTGGTTCTGGTGCCTGAGGTGTAATTCCCCTAGAGTTGTGCAAGGAATCGATACTGCTGTTCCCCCCCATCCCACCCACTTTGTTCAGTGTCAAAAGCAAGATCTCAGAAAATGAAATTAATTTCATCCTGGTGCAGCTATTAATGTTACACACTGTAGGAGAGCTCTTTAAGGAGGCCAATAACCTTCATCCATGTGGAATAAGTGCTGAATAATGGAGAGCTTTCATGTTTCTATGAAAACAAAGTGGCTTTTTAAATCAACTGGAGATGTTTTGGATGTGGAGGAAGAAAAAAAAAAAAAAAAACCCAACAAAAAACCCCAGACCAAACTACATTAGGAAATTGTGGGCAGAGCGTGCATGGAAACAGAGCAGCAGCTTCTGCTGTCTGTCAGGTTTGTCTGTTTGCAGAGGCCTCTCCTGAGCGTGTGAAGCTGCACTGACCTGTCTCACCTGCTGTTACCAGTGGTACCTGGAGACCTTTGGAAGAGCAGTCCCTTCCCAGTGCGTTCTACCTTCCTCCTTTCCAACCCAGAGACCTGCTTGGATTCTGCCTCGCCAACCCCTGCCCCAAGTTTCTCTCTCCCTTTCCTTGAACTGATGTACCTTACATGCTGATTTGATGGCCTCTGGCAACATGTCATGCACTTCAGCCATTCATTTATGGAAAGAAATGCATCTTAAACAATTTCTATATAGCCTGTCCTCTGTCTCCACACCTTCAAGTTCTTGCTTCAAGGAAGTATTGTGTCCTGGGAGCAAAGTGCTTGTTCCCCAATAGTCTCTTTCTACACCCTTTCCACCCCATTCACATTCCAGAGCTTACTTTTGAGTGAGGCTGTTCAGAGTGGCCCACTCATAAAAAGGACCCTTGTTCCTCACCCCCTCTGTTTTGTGGGTGTTTGCATGAGCTGTACCACCTTGTTGATGAATGGGTGCTCGGAGCCTGAGCTGCTCAGGAAGAGTTTGCCAGATTCATTTCCTGCCTGATGCATCATCAGCTAAATAATCAGAAAGATCCGTTTGTGCCTCTATCACCCAGTGAGGTGTGAGAAACCCCTCACTTGAGGTATTAGGTGGAACTGATAATCTTAAAGTGACTACACAGAGCAACCAAAAGCCACTGAGAAAGGATGGAAATGAAAACTCCCACTCATCCCTTTTGAAGGCAGGTCACGGACTATGAGATGAGTTTGATTTGAGATCCTTGAATTCAAACTTTGTGGCACTAGTTGGTTCTACATCTGTTCCCTGTATATTGCAGTTCCTTTTTTAAAAAATTTATTTATTTTATTTTTTTTAGCTGTATTTTGGGTGGGGGCACGTAGCTTTAATGTAGGAAAAATTATAGAAGCTAACAAACAAAATGCGGTTGCATTGCTTCTGTGTGACTTTTTGCAGTATGTGCATGCTTCTGGCAACATGACAAGAGAACAAACGGTTTCATTAGTGTGTGGTTGTGTTGAAAGAGGTTTGAGAGAATGTAACAGGCTTCCTTGAAAAGAGTTTTGTGAAGGTACAGAAACAGGTTCTCATCACGAGAAGAGAAGGAACTGGTGTTTGGGCCTTGAACAACAGAAGCTATTAAAATTTTGACTTCTTGACAAAGTGGCAACAGCTACTCTTGTCTTTGCAATACTTGACAAATAAGTATTATACATCTCAATGTTTCAGGGGGCAGCTTGGCAGTGTATTGTCTTGCCTGGCACTGAGGGTTCTGCTGCTCCCAGTGTGGAGGACTGAGGGTGTGGGACTGGGGGGACTGGTATGTGTGGAGTGGAGCAGGCGGTCCCTTTTGTGGGCAAGGGTGTCAGAGGTTAGGAGAAGAGTACAGTATCCTAGGTCTGTCCTGGATGGACAGAAACTTACTTTGCACCACTAAGAAGGTAAATAGGAGCCATTCCTTTGACTCCGCTTGTTTGCAGCAGCCAAGAAGCAGATTTTGGCTCCCATCCCACAGGTCACTAAACTTCTTTTTTGCATCTGTTTCCACAATGTGCAAAAAGAAAAGCAATAAATACTTATTACTCTATAGCCTGGGTGCAGGTTTTATGCCTTTTACTGTTCTTTCACTCCTCCTGTGGCAGTTTATGATGTGGCTTTGATGTGTTCCCCAGCATAGGGAAAACTTAGGAAGGACTTGCAGGAGGCTTTGAAGGGGCTCACTGCCATCCCACAAACCTTTCTCTAATACTTATCTCCTGGAAGCCTCGCCTCTGCCTTTCTCATTTGCTTGTAATTAGAGTGGGCAACAGCTAGCTCTCCTCTAGCACCTCAGATGCTAATGTGCCATTTATCACTGCACGGCTGCGCAACGTGCCTGCAAGAGGTTTCCCAGATGTGAATGCTGCACGTCCAGCTGTGGTCCCTGCACCCTCCATGATTAACCTGATTGTGCTCCTAAAAATCCCTGCTCTTGGAGAAGTTTATGGGGGGGCAAGGGTAAATATAATGTTTTGTTACTTAGATAATGAATAATTCTTATGAAATTCATGGCACGTTAGTAGCATCAGTATTCTCAGCAGGGAGAACCAAGAAAAGTGAGACTTCTGCAATATTGACCTTCTGCCTTGGTTTTTCCTGGAGTTAAAACACAGTTTCTTTACAAGCAAGTAGAAAATTAGAAACTGAAATTCAAAAGTTTGCAATTAAGAGGAAAGTACAGAAAGCCAGATAGCTACCCTTCATCTGTGCGTGCCAGTGTGATTTATTAGTTGGAATCCAGACCTCTGCTCTTGGGTCAAAGGCTTAACTCTTTCCTTTCTCTTTTTAAAGAGAAAGGGTAGTTTCTTTTGTTGGGAGTCTGTAAGAGCTGCTGTACACCCGTGTATTGTGGAAAAGCAATTTTGGATTCATGGTCTATCTTGCTTTTTCTCTTTGGACAGCGTCAACAGCAGGGAAGCAATTAGATGGTGCTTTTTTAATTATTTTTTTCCCCCCCTTGAAATCTGTGGGGAGTTTGTGTCCATTGTTCTGTGGTGCTGCTGAACTGCCGTCCCCTCCACATACACGTTCATGCCATTTGTACTGGCAATAGTTCAGGGATTTTTATGCCACATTAAATTTAGGAGCAGCTGTAGCCAGAGTCCTTCTTGGCCTGCACCCTGTCTCATGTAGTAACTGGTAACAAATGTTCATGTGTGGAAGAAGCAAGACAGGGTGAGGATGATCCTCTCCTGGGCATTTGCAACCAGCTTCTGACTGAGTATTCAGTGTTTTGGTTTGGAGGCCGTGTCTGGACCACTGCTGTGTTTAGTGAGCCTACACTTTCCAAATTTATCTAACCTGGTCTGTTTTAGACCTCAAAAATCTTGCAGTAGCTAGTTCCACAAATTAAATTCTTCTTTTCAGATGACTTTTACATCTTCTGCCTGAGTACCCACAAGCCCTGAGTAGCTGGTTTTTGTTCACCTCTTCCATGCAACTCAGTCGTCTCTTGTTTTAATCTTAAATTCTCAATCTGCTGGTGTTCTCCTTCTATGTTCCCATTCCATATTTCGAATTTCCTTGTCTTGTCTATCTTTTCTGGCTGGATGCTCAGGCATTCAGGTTTTATATAAGATGTAGGTTTGCTTCAGAGTTAGATGGTGACATTATGGTGTTTTCTTCCCTTCTCAATTCCCCTCCCAGCTTTGCAGAACATACTCGTAAGGTGTTTTTTGGTATCAGAATGGAAATTTTATTTTTTTCCCCATGACAATATAATTTACAGCCTGATCATTGTCTCGCTTTAGAATAACTTGGCACTGACATATTAAAGCAGTGTACTTCTCCGGTGACCTTGATAGCCCTGCACACGTGTAGTGAGGTGGAGCTGGTTCACTTGATTCCAGGGATGCTTCTCCTTTCTTGACGGACTCCGGACCTTCTATAACACGACTCATCTCTTACTGAGACTGTGAGAAGTACTTAAGAGTTGCTAAACTGCAATGTGATTTGTTTGGAAGGTCTGCAGCAAGTGGCTGAGAGCAGGATTTGTAAGCAATTGGATTGGATGGAAAAATCCTTTGGTTTTTTTGAACAAAGGAAGAGAAATAGGGGAAAAGAACACTGTAGGCACAGGTGCCTGTCTGTGTGGAGGTGTGCCTCCGAATGACGGTATTAAAGCATCATACAGTATGAAATTGGTTATTATTTTGAAATCAAGGCACTAAAAAAGCAGTACCTCAAAACTTACACGTGTGTTCCTGCTGCAGTAAATATTTCTGTAAAAATCAATGGAGGGAGCCTACTCAGCAGTGTAAATTCTGTGTAATTATTGAGCGGAGAATTATAGTTGTTATGTATTGATCCCCTCTGCTTTGTTAAAGCTTCCTCCTCTCCACAGAGCTGAATTGCAGTCACAGTGTCGGCATTAAAGAATTGAAGAAAGGACAGAGCATGCTGCTGTTAATCAATATATGGGTGAGTGAATGCATGTGTGTGCACATTGTTCCAAGAGTATCTGACTCGTATCAATAAAACTGCTTGAGAACTGACATGTCCTCTTCTGACTCCAGAAAGCTCAGCTGCTCCAACAGTTTGTGTGAGCTGATCTTCAACTGCTGCTTCGGGGACAGCCCTAGAGATGAGTACATGTGCAGTTCTTGTTCTCTCCTACCTCCCCCGTTGAAAACATCAGCAATGTTTTGTCCTCCAAGTCATATTAAGATGCATCTAAGAGATGTAAGTCTGCTGCTTCACTTCACCGTAGGGATGGTTGCAATGCAGAAGTGGGCAAAACGTTTCCTGGAATTAGAATGACAGGACCTGAAGGAGAATGTCCCCTATATGGTTTAGTTTGTTTCTGTTTTAAAGCCAAAGGATTACATGTGTCATCTTGGGATGGGTTGTTAACATCACAGAATCCCACTGTTTCCAGTGATCCATCCTGAGGAGCTACACAGGATTATTCTGCTTTAAAACAAGCAACTGCAGCTGCTCAGGGGAGCATTTTTCCTTCGGCTGCATTATATGACAGAGCAATTTAAGTCTACTAAACTGAAATACTGAATAGGGATTTGTGACAGAGTAGCAAAGTCATCCTTTCCTTCAAATTCTCAGGAAAGGCATGTGTTGCTTGCTCAGAGAACACACTATCCTGAGGTTCGGGTCACACCTCGATTTAACGCTGTTCCTTCTGAATACCCTAGTTAACACTGGTGGAGTTCCAAACTGATGGGACCAGAGCGGTCTGGGATGAGGAAGAACTGTGGCTGGGGATGTGTGTGGGATCAGCCAGTCTTACTGAGTAGAAAGTCAATATTTCGAGGGTTACAAAAAAAAGAAGGGGTAAAAAAAACTTCAGGTACATCAAAGTTTTAGTTACTTGGGATGTTCCAAGGTAGATGCAGCAAGGGTTTTTCTGGGGATTGTTTCAAAATTCAGTATAGTAAGACAAAGGAACAATTTTGGTTCACTGCACAGAAAGAAATGTTGGTGTATCTCTCAGTCTAAGGGATGGAGGGCTGGCATGCTGCTGCTGTTCCTCACACCTTCATGTTGATAGAAATGTAACTGTCACCCAACCCTATGGCAGAGCTGCTGGCAGGAGCCTGGGGAAGCTTTGCATCCCAAAGACACCTTCCTGGTTTAGTTCCACCTCTTATTCTGATTGCATGGGTCTGTTGTGGCTGGTGAGATGGGGACCTCAAAGTCCTCCTGGCCTGTGGGATCAAGGAATGGGTGTGGAGGTGGCTGTCACAGGACACAGCCATCCCTAGGCTGCTTCAGCATTGTCCTGCTGGGATGCAGGACCAGTGTGGGATTGGGGTGGGGAATGGGGTGGTGCAGGTGCTTTCTTGTATGCCACGGCTTCAAAATAATAATAATAATGAAATATATGTGTATATATAACCTGGCCTTATGATTTTTGCCTATGCTGAAGGAATTTTTAAGTAGCTGATGTCTCTATGGCACTTGAAGCAGAACTGGTTTGTTGTTAATAAGATACACAAGTATTTTAGGCAAACACTCCTCATACATCCTGCCAGCACAGGGTGGGCTGCAGGCTGTACTGCCAGGCTAAATGCAGAAAACGCTCTGGACTGTGTTTTCACTGAAAGTCAACTCCTGCCAACAGCGTCTCATCCTGGAGTGTAGGATGAAGTGGTTATTGATGCGGCTTCTGTCTGTAAAGAGTGGCTGGGGAAGGGAAACCCTCACGCTGTGAATGAAAGGATGGCTGCAAACTTCCTGGGGTTCAGTTCTGATTCACGTGTGTTTTTTTCCAAACTGGCTGAGAAGAGGAAAATCCTGCTTTATAGCACTGTCTGCAGCTCTTGACTTTTCTGTTTGTTTTCAAACGTAAATTGTGGATGTGTGGAGGATGTGAATTTAAAAAAAAAAAAAAAAAAAAAAAGCTTGTTTTTTTTATTCCTGAGGGAGTGGAAACATCAGGACTCAGCATTGCTGTGTTGAATGCTGTGAGGTGTTTTGGGAAAGGAGGAAGGAGAAGGTTTCCTATGACTGAAGGAAACAAATTTTACCTTGTGCTTAGAAAAGCACAGATAACTTCTTCCCTTCTTTCCTCTGATGGTGCCAAGGCAAAATTGTATCACTTGTCTCCCTGTTTCCCTTTTGCCGATGTGTTTGGGTGTAAGCTGTCTGCAATAGAGAAAGCCAGGTCAAGGATAAAAATCCCACACTAATCCACTGTCTATTTAATTTCCACTAAACCCTCCTGCCTTGTTACCTCTGCAAGGTCAGCAGGGAGGCTGGTGCTTTACTGTCCTGCATGGAGGGAACTGTCTTGTTCTTTTTTTTAATTATTTTTTTATTTTTTTAAACTTGATAAAATACCCTGCATTTCTCTGACAATCTGGACACAATTTCTGCCTGTAACACTTGTTGCTGCTGGGCTTCTTCTGTAGGGTCACTCCAGGTAACTGGAATGCTGTTGTACAGGCAAATCAAAGCAACATTGGGGTGTTTTGGCTTTGGCTCCACATTTGAATCCCTTTCTCCTGCCCCTTCTCAGCCCTGAGGCTGCTTTGCTTGCCTACTATGGTCTTGCCTGTGTCAAGATGGTCACTTATTCCTTATATTTGTTTATCTGTGATTCCTCTTTCTCCAATTTTATTTAGAGCTCTTGCTTCAATTTTTGAAAATACAGCCCTTAAATAGAGTCCCACAGTTTCCAGGCTTGTCCTCTGTGTTAAGTGCAGACCAGTGGGACTTACTCCTTAAAAATCATTTATGCACTATTGCCCTATTCAGTTATTCCTGTGCCTTTTACTGACTACTGGAAAATACAGATTTCTAATGGAGTCAAAGTCTGAAAACCTCCAGAGTTATTTGATCAGAGGAGAGAAATAAAATGAGAGGTTTTTATTGTTACAGTACGCAGAGCAAAGCAGGCTACTTATATTTCACTGAGGATTAAGGGCTATTGCAAGAAGTATCTTTTTTTGGGTATAATACTTAAATGTGAAGTAATTCAGCTCTGTGCTCTAAGAGCAGAACAAACTGAAACAGCTTTGCTACCAGGTTTCCATCCAAACAACTCTGAGGCTAATATCCAAACTGCTCAGCAAGAAAAGTTGAAACATGCTGACATACATGTACCACCTTGCTAGAAAACGTAAAGAAAAATCTGATAATAACACATTTTGTACTCATTTACTAAGGCCTCCTTCCCACACAGACATTCAGAATGAGCTGAAACAATAGGATCAGGTGAGCAGGAGCAGGCTGGCAGGGAAGGAATTGCTTCTCCATGGGCAGCAAGAAACAGAGGGTGGAAAAATTAAATAGCCAGGCTAATGTGTTTGGAGAGCAGAAAAGCAGCACTGCAACAGAGGGAGAGGCAAGGGATCAGGGGATGCAGGCTCTCCTCCTGCTTTGTAGCTGCTTTCCAGGGCTTCTGTAGCCACAGGGATCAGGAGAAACTTTGCTTCAGGTCTAGTTAAGTAAATACTTGTTTTTGGCAAGGCTGGTCTGTGCAGCTTTGACTACTGCACAGGGGCACTGTACAACCAGAGACCAGGTCTCCCTCCCTGCAGCCCTGCCCCGTTCTGCCTCCACTCATGGAGGGTAACGGAACAGATCCAAGACTTTCTTGCTTGCATAGTGAATGGGCAAAGCGTTCTCCCTGGGATGCATCATCTTTTATAGTGACCCCAGGGAGGCTTTCCTCATGCAGAGACTGTGAAGCACATGCTGCTTTCACTCGCCCCAAGGTTCTCATCCCTGCTTGAAGCAAGTAAACTGAGTCACGGAGATGCTACAGGCTGGGCTTGTGAAAATGCTCTCTGCATGTTGGCTGTTTAAAAGTGGCTGTTGCCTGAGCAACAACTGAGATTTATGAAAATATAGGTCTTACTCCATGTGCTTCTGACAGCAAATCTGTGTTTGTTACTTTGCATCTTGACTTGCAAGTGTCATTGGTATTTGAATATAGCTAATCAGTTTATATTTCGGCAGTTAAAGCGTATAAAGGACTAGATTTTTGCTTAGTATAAATCAAGGAAGAATTAATTTACTCTTTTCCTCCCTGTCCCTATGATTAAAAACTCTGGCCTACCTTGAAGCTTCTTGTAATTGAAATGAAAACGTGTATGGTTTCTGCATTGAAAATGCCAGCTTTTGGCTCTTCACCTGTGATTTCTCTGCAGCTCCCTACCATAGAGCACACCAGTGCCCTTGTGCTGTAATGCAAAGTCATGGTGGATAATCACGCATCAGCCTAGGAAACAGAACTTGGCCCATGATCAAACCTGTTTCACAGTTCAGTATACTCTGTACAAAGGGGTTTTGGCTCATATAAATTAGCCTGTGCTGCTCCTGATGCACTGTTCATCTTGGGTTTTTATCCTTCCAGACATTATGACTTTTGGATGTGCCCCTTTTTTTGAGATCTGTAAAAAAAAATAAAATACATATATTCTTGCTTGCTCGTGTTTGTGCTTTTTAATAACTTACCCATTTTTCTAACAGATTTGATGTTTATTTGTATTTATAAGAGACCCAGCCCAAATACTTAAGTACCCTTGACAAATGTATTCAAAACAAACCAGACATGAAAACAAATCTAGTGACAACCTCTACTGTGCTACAGCAATGGCCAAGTGAGCTCCCCGGCACTGCAGAAGATGCAACCACTGTAGTCTGCCCTAAAGAGCACTGTGGGATGAGAACCAAACCTCCCATCCCAGCTGTAACTGGTGTATCAGCAGATCTGACTTTTTGGATTTAAGGGGTGGACTGTTGACAGGGAGAGTTGGAGTGGTACTTGTTAGAATACTATTCAGTATCTCCTGCAAGAAAGAACCTGGGACTCATCGCTTGCTATATTCACTGAGCGCCTTCTTACCTGTTGCACCACCATCAGATCCAAATAATCACGGTGTAACTGGGAGCCCCCACACGGAATTTACCTTTGTCACAGGAAGATGATATCTGGTATGGTAAGGTTACTATTTAGCAGAAAACCTTGACAATCTTCTTCATGAAGGTGTGCATACCCTGCTGCTGCAGAAACCTGTGTATCTGACCAGACTTGTAAGTAATATAATAGTTTGGAGAAAGAGTTCTTTATTAAACTCTTGGGATGCTCCCCTTTAAGGGTTTCTGTGAGCACTGAAACTAACAAAGCCCATTTTTCCATGGATTTGGGGCTGAGATTCATTGACTTTATCTACAGACAACATGTCCAGTTGAATCCTTTCCTCTTGGGTTGCCTTTATAAGGTTCTCTCTAAAGTGGAGCGCCTGATGTTTTTTGGTAAAATAGAGGTTCCCACTGCAATTTTTCTCTCTTGGAGAGAGGAGTTGAGCCTTTGTAGGAAAATTGTAAGAAAAGATTGTAGGAACTTACTTGTATTCAGACCTCCAGCTCTGTGTTGTATTTGGTTAAAAATCTGAGCTGAGATCAATGTGGGTTTGAACAGTGGACAGAATTTGAGGCAGGATTCCTCTGCCTTTGCAGCTCACTCGCTGTGTGTCCTTGAGCAAAATAGCTGAGCCCTGAGCCTGGTGAAGCACCCGTGAGCTGTGCCTCCAGTTCAACTAGATTTGTATGTGCACAAAAGCATCTTTGTGTGTCTCTCTGTCTCCAACCTGGCTTTTCACTCATCCAGAAATGCAGGTTCGTTCTGTTCACCTGCTCATTTGAAAACACTGGCTATAACTTCATTTATGTATTTTAACTTTCTCATCCACAGTGAAATTGTAATACTCATTTGCTTACCTCACAAATTTGTTGAGAGGATTAATTGATGTTTGTACAGAGTTTTAAAACCTTATGCAAATATGAAGATCATTGTTAATAGGCCCTTTGGAATAACACAACTGTCAAATCAAAGAAGCAACGGTTAAACTATCCTCATGTTTTACAGTGATCTGGGCTTCCAAACTTATACCATGTGTGCTGCTCTGGAGGTGGGATTTGTACGGCTTCCCATGTCCCTGCTCAAAGGTGTGTGCTATGCGAGACTCCTCTGCTTTAAAATACCCTTCACAACCTAGTTCTCCTGTCTGTTGCCCAGCTCGTCAGCTTGCAAACAGCTCAGCTTTAGGCATTTTAAGGAGCTTCAGAAGTGCTTTGAAAGTCCTTAGTTACAAGATTGTTTTCAGTTTTCCTAAATGAAATCTCAGTGTGTACTTTTTAGGGACTTTTCTTTCTAAGTATAGGGCTGAGGGGGTGAGTTTCCATTTCAGAATTCAAGTTTGCTTGAAATGTCGTGGGTATTTGGAGAAGACTATTTTTTTTCTTCCCCCC
>NW_010299342.1:0-5581 GCF_000700745.2 Antrostomus carolinensis | reverse complement strand
CCCCCCCAGCTCTGGTAATCTAGATATGCCAGCCTTGAACGACTGACAATAGTATATAATTTTCTGTGTGCTCTTTCTCAAACCCGAGTTGAGTTTATCAGCCTCTGTGCCTGTATCTTGGTGGTGTCCTTTCTGCATGGAGGTCCTTCATCTTGTAGGAAGGAGCAACTCAGGCAAACAACGTCTCTTCTAAAAATTAGTTTATTGTCTTGTTACAAAGTTTTAAGAACTAATCTGAAGACATGTTTCAGATTAGTTCTGAAAATCAGGCAGAGAACACAAATGCTGTATCTCTTCCACTTCTAAGCATGGAGAGGGATTAATTTTTTTCTAGTTTTTTCTCTTTCTCACTACTCTTGACCTATTAAAACAGAAATTACTTCCACCCACCATGTTCTGGAAAAAGCTGTTTGCTGTTCTAGCCATAAGGCTCTCATTAGAGTCAATGGGAGGTGTATGACTAACCCTTGGTGTGTGCCACTTAAGGAAAAAAATGTAATTACTAATGTGAATTTTGTGTGGAATATATTTTTGGTGTAAAAAGAGGACACTCTTCTCCTTGATCTGTAACACGTTTATGGGGGAGTTTGTGTGTTTCAGTATGTTCTGTATATCCTGGAAGGAATATACCCAGATCTCCTCTTAAAATAGTGATGGAGTTCAGCCAAAGTATGCCAGTTTTGGAGCCTCCTCTCGTTATGTTGAAACCAGAGCTCCCTCTGGGCAGTACCTGGCTCCTAAGGTGACTGGGTTTTGGTTGCTTCCATGTCCTGCTTGAACTTCTTGTGCTTTTCATTTGCTCTTCCCCTTGGGGTGGTGTTTAGTATTTCTGTGAGGTATTTGTTCTCTAACTCCTGGGACAGGGAGGTCATCTTCTTTCTCTGCTGCTGAGTTAATTGGACCATTGTGGCTTCTCTCACCTCTGGATAATTTTGTGTGTCTGCTAATTTCACATTTTTAGCCCTCAAATCCCTATAGGGCAGCTTGCTTTGCTACCTACTCAAGACAGAGTAAAAAAATTCTAAGCCAAAGCTGTTGTCTTGCACATAATTGGCTTCACCATGTGGTTGACTTGGAATAACCTTGAGTGGATGATGGTTCTGCTGTGTGTGCTCAACAACCCTGGCACTGATGCACGGGGAGAAAGCATGTGGTACTGCTACTGAAAATTGATATTGCTGTTGTTTCTGGGTGACTGTGTTGCAATGATGCACCTCAAGGTGAAGTGGGTTGGTCCACCTATGATTTTGCATGGGTGTTTAGAGCTTCTTTCTAATAGAAGGATTCACTGAAGAGGATGATGTGGCAGTAATAAAGCCTAAAAAGAAATCAAGGGGAAAGATGGTGGTCTTTGAGCTTGTACCATGAGAAGGTTTGGTACTCCATTAGACACCTAACCTGATAAAGGGCATACAGTGGCTACGGCATCGAGATACTGCTTGGGAAGTCGTCCTTGAGGTGCTGGTTAACTCATGCCCCATTCAGAGTTGGCAACACTTGTGGGAAGAAATCCTTTCCTCATCTATAAGGTGTGAACACTGGTTGTGGTTTTATGTGGTTTTGAAAGTTTTTGTCTTTTTATTACCCAGGTAGACTGATGAACGTGAGCAGCCTCTGCAGATGTGGGGATTTTAGCATTGCTGGCTTTTGCCATTCCCTCGTGGAAGCTGGTGGCTGGCTGGTCTTTTAAGTATCTCAGTTGTGCATCAATATCTGGCACTGTGGTGGGGAGAAATAAGCCTTTCTGTGAACATGAAGTGTGCTGAACTAAAGCCAACAATCTTTAGAGTTTTTAATTACTAAACCATTCAAAACCTGCCACTTTCAAGAGAGATATTTTGACACCACTCGAAGGTTTTAACATCTGCTCTTTGTACAGAGCTGAGGCACTTGGTGGAATCTGTTTAATTTTTCATTGTCAGATATTTTCCTTTGTGTTCCTATAACAACAATAATACAGTTTACTCTGTCAGCAAAGACAGCTAGGTTTTTGTGGTGCAAAAATTAGTTGTTATTGAATTCTCAGCAACTGAGTATGAGCTCATGTTTGGGGAGCAGGGTTGGAAAAGAATTGCTTGGATTATAGTCCAGTTGAGACACTACTGCCTCCAAGACTTTGGATGAATGATTTCAATTATGCTTTCCTTTTTTATAAAATTTTACAGGGTGTTGTGGGCTTTGAGTAATATTTTCAAAGAGGTAAAAGCAATGATTGCTACTAGGATGGAAATGTCTTTCAAACCACATAGACCTACCAATTGTTCATCACGGGCTGTGGCTGGACATTTCCTGGTTTTAGTGAAGGTTTTATTTGTGGTGGTGAAATGCTCTCATTTGGGATACTGTCAAATGCTTTAATGGTCATGGTAATCACTGATATTCAGTTTATCCGTGTGTTTCTACTTGTAGTCAAGGCAAAAAAGACACCAAACAAACAAAAAAAAAACCAAAACTAAAGTGCTATGACATGTGGCACTTCCTTGAAACTAGAGATGGGCTCCTTGATGTGGTTTGGAAGAGCTGTAAAAGCTGGGGAAGGTCCAAGAAGTTATCATTTGAGGTACATATTTTATACTTGATCCTTCTACTCATTTCATACAGGAGCTAGGACAAAGATGCTCTGCTTGCCACTGGGCTCTCTGGTTCCTACACTTACAGCCCTGCCTTGAGGAGAAGGGAGCAGCAGCAAGTGCCTTTCCTATTGTCACCTGCCCAGGAGGCAGCTTTACTATTGCCAAGTGAGCTAGTGGCACAGCCCATCTGTTGCAGTGGGCATCCCTTATGCCAAAGAGATGCATCAGTCATACTTACTGGTTTTCGTTCTGTCTTTACAGCACCGGCACAGAGAATGAGATGGGAGCAGAATTCCTGCATCCTTCCTGGGCTTAATTAGCTATCCTGTAAAGCTGTGCCACTGTAAGATGCTGTAGCTCTCCCAAAACAGTGTGTTTTATAAATGTGGTTTTTCCCTCCTTGCTTTTCTACAACTCTACTTCCACTCAGAGCTGCCAGCCAGTTTGGTTTCACATGTAGGAGGACTGGCTGGGCTGTGGGGTCATGATTTAGGTCCTCGACCCAGGCTGGAGCCTTTCAGTTGTGCTGCCTCCCTGCAGTGTCACAGCCATCCTCTGCTAGCTGCCCTTTAGGTCTGCTATGGGAAAGAGAGTGGGAAAGGATTCTGACCAAGTGGGAGATGATAATCTCCAAAGTTTGGCAGAGCCAGGCTACGTCTCACTCCCCAGTCAGCTTTCCAGAGGGAATCTAAACCAGTTGCTGCTTCAGCTGTCTGAGTTTTGCACACAGGCTGCTTGTTTGCATGTGCCATCCTCCTGCTCTCTTGGTTTGAGAGTGGCTGACTGTTTGGCTTTGGTCTAACCTTTTCAGTTAAATGAGGGCTAAAAGAAGCTTGTAGCCTTCTTTCCTAGCTGTTGCACAGAAAACATGGCTCCTCCTCGCTTCATTTCCAGGCATTGCTCCTCTGCTTGAGCTTTCAGAGAGATTTCCAGTTTAAGTCTGACAGCAGTTCTAGTGAGCATCATGACAAGATTTCAGCACTATCATGTGTCTCATTTCCTGCTGTAACAAGCCTTGAACAAAGCAAGCTTGCTTTTCCTGGGGATCTAGTGATAAATTACACAGGGGGAGTGGGATAGTTGTCTGCACTTGTGGAAGATGCAGCTGATAATCAGTATTTTATACCCCAAACTAACATAGCCCTCCCTGAAAATACAGTGTCAGAATATAAAAGTAATCTCTCTTAATTATTCAAATTGAACTTGAGGAAGCTCTAAATTGGATTTTGTGTATATGGCCAAAAATATTTTAGCTCTGCAAGCAACCATGTTCCTGAACAGCAAAGTTGATGTTTCTTGCATTTTCCAACTGCATTCTCATCAGGACATCTCCATACAGCTCTGGAGGTGATGTATTACACCTCTGTGGAGGTGTAATGACTGCCCGTTCTGAGAGAGCAATTTTCCAAATGTTGTCCATGTTAAGGACAGAGTATGCAACTGCTCGGTGTATTCTCATGGTATCGGGTATTCCTTGGGCTTCCCTTGATGCCACAGTCATGTTGGCATGCGTTTGAAATCCAGTGTTGCTCTTCAAAATGGTGTGCATGACACAGAGAGCATCCCTTGTCTTTAAAGCCTAGCTTGGCTGCTCTTCTGATGTGTTGGCTGCTCTGTTACTTTTCCCTATGCCTAGTCTTTTCTCTCTCTATCTCCTGGATTGGTTTTATCATTCATCTAAAGATTTTTGGATAAAAAATGCTAACTGTAGTCTTACTCTTATGGTATATACAGTGCATGATATAGGCTGGCCCAGATGCAGAGGCTCAAAGCTCTGGACAAGCTATTTTACCCTGTTACAGAGCCTCTGCTTTCAGACATCGTCAGTACGCTTATTTCCACAGATAATTTTTATCAAGTTTTATCAAACCTGACTCTGTTCCCAATTTGATAGAACATTCCTGTTTCCTGCCACTCATAAACACTAATCAAGTTTAGACAATAAGCTGGTGATTAGATTTAATTCCGAGTTGGTCAGGAAGGCTCCAGTTAGGATGGGCATGTTGAGCATCTTGATGAATTTCTGTGGAAACCAAAGTCAGGCCGGTATCAAAGCCTACAGCAGAATAAGGTAGACTTGCAGCATCTAGTGGGGTACACTGAGCTGTGCTCAAATAGTGTCTGCCCTTTGGGATCTGATGCCCGTGGAGTGAAATTATGTCTGTGAAAGCCAGGCTACATCTGTTTGCATCTTTAGGCATCAACAGAAAAGTCTGCAAACATGTCAGTGAATGCAGTAACTTCTCAAATACTGTTCAGAAACATCCTCTTGTGAATGTGGTTACTGGAGAAGTACCACAGCTCTGCAGTTCCCTTCCCCCTGATCTGGGGAAACACCTCTTGGAGTGTTTACTGGGGGCTGGAAGGCACAGTCTGTCACCCTTAGCTGACAGCTCTCAAAGTTAGTGCTTCTTCACTATAGAGAGACTGAAGAGGAGAAGCAGATCCTTGAGGTGGAGAAGTGCCTTGTTGATGTAGCAGCCATGGGAGAGAACCACTGGAGAAGGAGCGGTAACTCTACTGAGATGGGCAAAACATGGAGAGAGAAAGGGGCTCTTTGCACGGCTTCCTGCCGTGACACGCAGCTGTATGCAGTCGTAGACTTCCAGTTATGACAGTAAAAGAAAATCTCATTCCTCTGGGTCTGCAGGTAGTCGTGCTGTTTAACTAACCTTGCCTTTGAAGTCTTGGCAGACTGCAGTCTTCCTAAGAGGCTTTTAATTTTGATTAGGCACAGAGCTGAACTAAGTCAGCACAGCTTCCAGGTGTACCCCTGACAGAGGTGTGACCACATGGGTAGGGCTGGCACAGGAGCTGGAACAACGTGGGGTTGCATAGCTGTCCCTGTAAGGACCCTATTGCAATAGCACTGGCCATATTTGCATTGCCTAGTAGACCTACAGCCTGAATCTATAGTTCTGCTGCAAACTTGATTCATTTGTTGTTTAAATCCCAAAGCTGCTGCAGAGCAACTCCATCATGGTCTTCAGCAGTCACACACAGAATCA
>NW_010299341.1:414-652 GCF_000700745.2 Antrostomus carolinensis | reverse complement strand
CACGGGCAGAGCGGGACTGGGGGGCTGCTCTGGCTCTGAGCACCCCTGACATGAGCACCCAGTTTCCATCCCGCACGAGGGAAGCGCAGCAAAGCTTTTCCATCCCTTGGCGTGAGCCCACGGGGGTGGCTGTGCCCTGGGCTGGGACCCCAACCCTGCCCTTGTGCTCCCAGCTGGCTCCCTCCACCAGCTGGTTTCCAGCATCACCCCTTTGAGCAGAGCCTCTCTGGGGTTGGGG
>NW_010299341.1:0-280 GCF_000700745.2 Antrostomus carolinensis | reverse complement strand
GTGCCCCAGCACAGTCCTTGGCTCCCTCGGCCGTGAGCTGTGCCACAGCAGGAGCGACGGAACATGCTTATGTCCCCAGATGGAGTCTGCCTGTGTCACCATCCACGAGGCTCTGAACACGGTGATCGACTCCCAGACTCACTACCGCCTGCGGGAAGCGCAGGACCGGAGCAGAGCCGAAGATCTCAACGGCCGGGTCTCGTACTGGTCGGTTGGGGAAACCCTCATCCTCTTTGTGGTCAGCGTTGGGCAAGTGATGCTGCTCAAAAGCTTCTTCACC
>NW_010299340.1:0-315 GCF_000700745.2 Antrostomus carolinensis | reverse complement strand
GGGGCATTGACTTCCACCTGTTAACCCTTCACCTGCCTTCATGACCTCTCACGGTTTCTACAATCTAGTAACACCCAGCTTTTTCCAGGCTGTAGAGGACGATGTTATTTTCCACCAGCTCCCTTCTCTTTTCCTTCTTTGGGTGGGGAGACAGGCAGGTCTGGGTTAGCGACTGCCTTAGCAGCCTGGAAAAAGCAGTGTGGTTAAGTGGGTGGGTTGAAAGCAGAGCACGTGTTAATGCCTATGGAAGGCACTGGTTTATACTGGTCTTGTGTCTCCCTGTTGCAGAGTGCTTCCCATGCCTTGGTTTGGGCT
>NW_010299339.1:18472-46305 GCF_000700745.2 Antrostomus carolinensis | reverse complement strand
CTGAAGAGACAACATTTCTTCCCATGTGCCAAGCAATAAAATAAAGTACCAGTCCAGCAGTGAGGATAACAATTGAAAAGATTGTGAACACACTATTTTGTAGTGTCATCATCCTCATTTGAAGGAGGTATGGAGGATATAGTCCTCACACTCATTTCCTATGCAGAGAAGTGAAACTCCAAGACTTACTATCGTGGGGTAATCTCTGTTCTGCCACAGTCGTTCTTCATTCAGATTCAATTTCACAGCAGTCGTGTCATCTGCCCTACACCCCCCAACAGTTACTGCATTTTATTTAGGCTGTCACAAACAGATAATCTAACCCTTGCATCTGCTTTTGCCTACAGCTTAATGACACACACAGGGGACTACTTTCCAGGCTTTCAACGTAAAAAATTCATCTCTCAGATGATCCTTCAAAACCAGAGGTTCTTTTGACTTTTATCTGCAGATGCAGCAGGACAGATTAGAGTTGGTGCAGAAAGATGAGAGAGGCATGGGATGTAATGATGATTAAAACCACAACCCTCTGTGAAAGTCTTTTTTGCAACAGGATCTGGTCAGACTTAAACCCTCAGGGTACTCGAATTCAGCTGCGTGTTGGAAAGAAACCTATACTGCTTTCAGTAAAGAAGTGAAACATGACCACGTAGAGGAGGGACATGTAGTTACCACGTCTTCCAACGCCTCAAGAGATCTTGAGGGATCTTCTTACTCTAATATAGACTCTTCTGCAACTCTGAAAAATCGTACCATCTACCTCTTATATCTATCTCTCACGTACACCATGGAGAGGACAATCTTTTCCTAATTATCACTTATTTTATCTACATAGTATATAAATTTTGGTGGAAAGAAATTCTCTTACTGCCTTACTGTACTGTGTATTTGTACAGATAGACTAAATCATGTTCAAATAGAAGAATTAAAACTGGAAGTTATAGAGGGAACAACCCTGAGAACAATCTGCTCTGAGTTTTAACTGACCTTTTAAGCTTACCAAAAAGACAGAAAGAGTATAATTAGCTGGGATGAATCCCATCTGAACTTCCTCCAGCCAGTCCTCCTGAATCCAATTAAACACAACTTTTCCATGTCAAAGGACAGTTGAGGAGAGATTGATATTGCTATTGGGCAATGCAAAGACACTCAGAAGTGGTTTTTGCCTGTTTTATATGATCCACTTCCAGAATTATGATTTTTAGACAAAATGACACCAGCACTGACAAGTCCCTGAAATTGCAGATCCTGTGTACTCAGTGTCACCCAAGACACTAAACGAGCAGGGACATGAGAAAAGAAGTCAGTGCATTTGCAGTTGATGATCTGCTTTTGTGTATGGGAAGGTTATCAAGTACGTAGGTATATCATGAGACATGTAGAATACTTGTTCCATTTGGTTATTTCCAAACACATTAATGTACCCACAGAAATGTTCTTGCAGTGTGGTGTAGCGTGCAATACACAGAAAATTGCTTGCTTTGGGGTCTGAATTCTTCCTGCAAATCTCATTAATCTCACAGACCATTTTTTCTGGAGTTGAAATAGGACTGGCAGACAGTGCTTAAGTTCTCCTAGCTTCCAGGAAGGAAGATTCAAATAAAACATTATGAGAAACAGTAGGGATAGTACAGTTCTGTGATCAGGTGCCCGGAAAGGCTGTGGAAATTCCTTCATCAGAGAGTTTTGGAAAAATCCTAGACAGTCATACATCAAGAACTGTGTAAGTAGAGTGGTTTCTTCCCCAGAGCAGGAGGTTGGAGTAGATGACCTTACTCTGTTTTCCTTTACCCATTTTCCTTTTTGCCTGTACTTCTTTGACTAGATTTGACAACACTCTTTGAAAACTAATGTGCATTGATCTAGTAGTTTATCCATTCATGCAAACTTAGATTCCTAGAGTTCATCATAATAACACTGGTGAGGAAACATCTGCAGTGCCGTGTGCAGTTCTAGGTTCCTCACTACAGGAAAGACATGGACATACTGAAGCAAGTCCAGCATAGGGTCACAAAAATTATTAAGGGACTTCATATCTGTCATATGAAGAGATGCTGAAAGAGCTAGGACTGTTCAGCCTCAAAAAGAGAAGGTTCAGGGGGATCTTACCAAAGTGTATAAACACATAATGGGGAAAGTAAACAAATAAAGAAAATGGAGCCAGACTTCTCTCAGTGCTTCCCAGTGACAGGACAAGAGGCAATGGGCAGTGAAACACAAAATTTCATGGTTAGTTAGTTAGTTAGTTTGTTTGTTTATTTATTAACTGAGAAGGTAGTTGAACACTGGACCACGTTGTTCAGAGAAGCTGTGGAATCTCCATCCTTGGAGGTTTCAAAACCTTACTGGACATGACTCTATGCAATCTGTTGTAACTGACGCTGCTCTGAGCAAGGTGTTGGACTAGATGATCTCCAGAGATCCCTTCCAACCTCAGCAATTCTGTTATATTGTGATTGTACAGTGAGAAATGGTGGCTTGGGCTTTTAAGTCAGAGGGAAATCAAAGTACTCAGGTTTCTAGAAGACCTGCATTGTTTGCCAATTTGTGCTTATATGTGTCCAGTACTCATCTTGCTAAAGTGGGATGCACTTACAAAAGTATTATATTTTGCAGATTCCAGTCCCTGTTAACAGAATCACTTTTATGGTTAGAAAATTGTTATTTTAAAATGTTTACAAAAAATTATTCAAATGCAACTGATGTTTCCTACTCCATACTCAGGGTAACTCATCTCTGACCTTGTTCCTTTAGTATAACTTTTCCAATAGATAACTTAGGTACTCATCTGAGCTTGCCTTTGTTTCAAGATATCAGAGGATTGCTCTTGTTGGGATTTCACTGTGGTTCATCACTTCATACTTTCATAAACAATGAGCATTTTCACTTTTTAAACTCAAAGGAAGACACAACTCTCCTGTAAAGCTTCATGTGCATTGTATCTAAACCCATCATCAGACCTGAATAAATTAATAGGTAAGAACAAGGACAATAGAAGCTCAAGAAAAAAAAAATATATATATATATTTAGCTCTTGAATAATCTAGTGTTCTTCAAGAGGTGTGTATGAACAGTAAAATTCTACTTACTATGGGAAAGTCTTGTCTTACAATTTTTCTGAGCCTAAAATAAATCATTAGGTTTTGTGTCCTGGAAGAAAAAACATTTGTAGAGCAGTTAAAAAGGTGAATTAGTCAATCAGGTAACCGGAGTTAAATGAGAGTCACAAGCTTTTACATAAAATGGCAAGGGGTTTATTTTTTCTTTTTTTTTTTTTTAATCTGAAGCAGAATCCAGCCCTAATATCCTTCCTGCTACTTAGTGAAGTTACAAAAAGCCAATGTATTTCATGATAGTACTGCCAATACAAAGTAATATTTTATACAAAAGACATCTACCCACAAACTCTGACCTTTAAAATATTATATAAAACTTTTACTGAGAGATATAAACAGTTTGTTAAAGTTAGCAGGGACAGCAAAGTAAGAAAAACACTTTTCTTCCCATGAATTGAAAACAGAGGTTGCTTAAATCCAAGCTCACTTCTGTGGGGAGGATTTATGATTTCAAACCTTGTAGAGTTTGACACAGTACTTGTATGAGATGTAAACTTTGTGATACTGAGATAGAATCATAGAATCATTTTGGTTGGAAAAGACCTTTCAGATCACCAAGTCCAACCGTTAACCTAATGCTGCCAAGTCCACCACTAAACCATGTGCTTAAGCACCACATCTACAGATCTTTTCCATACCTCTAAGGATAGTGACTCCACCACTTCCCTGGGCAGCCTGTTTTAATCCTTGAAAACCCTTTTAGTGAAGAGTTTTTTCCTAATATCCAATCTAAACCTCCCTGGCACAACATCAGGAGACTTCAAGCATCTCCAGTGACAAACAGATCTTTGAGTTTATCCGGGCAAAAACAGGCAAGACACCGAGTCCTCAAGGCATCCACTCAGTTCTTGTTCTTGGAGATTTGATGATGGGAGGATGTTAGACACTCTCTGCTGAGATAATGTTAGAAGATCCAGCACAATGCTAAAGTGAAGATCCACTGCAAAGCCCCATCATTGGAAGCTTTCCTTGGCTCTTTATTACCAGCTAAGTGTTTGGATTTCCATGTAAGTCTGAGTAGATTACTGAAAAAAGGACAAAAGACATGTTTTCTCTTCCATCTTATTTCCTTGAAGGTTTTCTTTATGTTCAAATTCTTTAGGCAATGTTGGACAATGCTGAGCCATGATGAGGAACTGTAGTAAATTCTTTGCATTGAAGGGAAGGTTATCACTCTCTGTTGTCTTCCTTCTTTTGATCTTTCTTACAAACACAATAGCTCAGCCACTTTCTCCAATGCAGATTCTGACAGATGGACAATGATTACTTCCAAAATCTTTGTCTCCCAGAAGAGTACTGAATTATACCATCTCCCCATCACCTTTTCTGATTTATGAGGATTTTTTATTTTTTTTAATGTTAGTCTGAAAGGACAAATGAGTTTGGGGCTTTTTTGTCATTCTGCATAAGTTTGACATTCCTAATATTAAACCATTTGGCCACACTCCAGATCTTTCTTTCAGTGATCTCCTTCTCCTCTGCAGGCAGCAGAGTTGACAAGCCTTCCAGCTGGCCTTGTTTAATCTCCATTGTTCTAGCCTGTTACTTTTGCTGCATTGTGTGTTTGTTTCTCAAGATCATACAGTAAGTTGCTTGCAAAGACATCATTTAGCCTAATGACTCACAACACTTCTGGTTTTCAAGAGCAGGTAAACCCAAAGGGGGAGTTGCTATCACCGTTTTGTTTTCTGTTTTGTGCCATCTATAGCAACAGAATTTGAGCTTTGAAAATTCTTATAGCAAGAGTCCCAGACAACATTTCTTAACCAGTCTGAGGGCAGTTAACAGATTTCATGGAAGAGCCATGATTGTTTCCTCTGTTTGTGATGTCACAAAGATAAGCCAGACAAATAACTGTATCATCCTCACCATAAAAATACATATGGAAACAAAACAAGTCTTTTTAGAAAGAGGGGAGGATGTTCTAGCCAAGCCTGTCTTGGAACAAGCCTCTTGTATGCTCTCAGATAGTCACATAGAGCCACATTTTAAAAGGCACCTACCTGAATGTCAACTGAATTTTGCAGCAAAGGTGCCTCAGACAAAGGCTGGAAATGGTAGTGCCCGTGTTCATTGATGGAACAGAACATGTCCTTTAAGGATAAAGGAATAAAAGAACAGAATATTTCCTTCCTCTGCTTGAGAATGGGGTTATTTGAACCATGTGATTAGACTGGTACAGTCCTGTCCACCAGAAAGCACAAACTGAATGTTAGATAATGCTGATTTATACAGATGTGAATCAGAAATTACTCTACTCAGTACCATTACCCATAAACTTCTTCATCTAAGGTCACAAGTGGCCTACCATTTCCACAGCTAGTCATGGAGGAACCTCTCAAAAGGTCTGTAACTTTTGTTTAGGAATGCAACCTCATTTCGTCCTGCAATGAAGCTCAGAGGCCCTACTTAAAATTAAAGCTTCCCTGTCCCCAGTGATGCCCAAATGCATAAAAAGAAGAAATTTATGCCCTCAAAAGCTTGCAGTCTCCTGAGACAGACAACGAAATATGGCCGTCTCCATTCAATAGGTAGGATGAACCTAGACTCAGAGAAAACATGACGTGCCCTAGATCACAGCGGGTGTCTAAACTAAAAAAATAAATAAATAATTAAAAATCAAGCCAATCTTTTGAATCTCCACCACATTCAGTCCATGGATGAGGAGGCAATTCTTTTTATCTCACTCATGTCAATTGTGCACTGCAAGAAATCCTGTAACTCCACTGACGTGGCTCTGGATTTACATTGGTGTGACTGAGGGCAGAAACTGGAGCTCTTGATTCTTCTGTCTTTTCCCAACTCTTGCTTATTTGCTACATCAGTATCTCCCCTGTTCAAGCCTGCAGTGATATGATGTGTCTGCTTTCAGGGAGTTCCTTGTTTCCTTTTTCACCACTGTGTGTGCGTATGTGTTACTCAGTGAATTTTCCACTTTCTTCAAGTTCCTTAACACCTATTAATCACTGTGTCACAGGATGGGAATTGTTTTATTTAGTCAATGCAGCCATTTCTCATGGCATGAAGTTTAACTCTTTCCATACGTTCACCTGCATGTTCCTGTGTAAATAACCGAGTAGGAGGCAGGGATACTGCTGTCCTAACTGGGTGGAGCAATTCTCACCTCCTGAATTATTCTGTTAGCAAGGTGACCTGCAAAAAGAGTGTAATCCATGAGTGAGTGAGATTGTCTTCTCCTGTTTTGTCATTTGCACCTGACTACTTTTTGCTAGAGCCTTTCTGTTACCTAAATATTGGATAACTCTTTGAAAAGCACCCAGGTAGGTTGTTTTAGAAGTCAGTTTGAAGTGCAAGGAGTAATGTTCTTTATCCCAACATGGACACTAAAATGTGCAGTAAAAGGATATAGAAAGCATCTTTCCTATTTGTGAAGGAATTGTAGTGTGGAAAAGGCCAAGTGTCTGTAAGGCAGAGACAGGCTCATGTTTAAGGAGGTTATTTGCATATTTTTCTAGAATTATGCCAGAATGAAATAGGGCATTTGTTCTATGAGTTCATTGCTTTAAAATAAGAAAAATAAGAAAAAACATGTCTAAAATAACAATATTGAATATATAACTTCTTTTTCTAACAGTATTAAGATTTGTGCTGTTATGTTCAGCCCTGTGGTCTAGACACATATGACAGAGTAAAAAGGAGGTGTAAGAATAAGTGTAAACACCTTAGACCTTTCAAGTAGATGTCTGAGGGCTTTCAGGTGTGGATTCTGGAAAGGACAATTCTGGAGTTCACATTAGGCACAGACTGACATTTAACTGTCAGACTCAATGCCTCCTTTTATTTTCCCCATCATTTTCTATTTGTGTTGCTACTTCCTTCACTGTCACTGTGCTGAATTAAACTCTGAGAAAATGGAAGAGGGTAAATCTCTGGATTCCTTTGCAGGCTGTTTTTGTATAGACATCTGAATAATAAATAAGAGTATTGGCATTTTTATGGCCCTGAGGAAGCACTCAAGAGACTGAAAAGGTATTTTTCTAGTTGTGGTTGCAGCTTTTCCTTCTTATTTGTTCCTTTTTATAGTATTTTTTCTTCAATGTTCTGGGAAAAGACAGAAGGCGAGGTGAGTTTTTCTGGTATCTTTTTATGGGAGTCTAGAGACCCATAGTGTTAAAAGTATCATTAAAGAAATTAAAAAGAAGATGATGGGACATTTGTTGGGATTACTATCATTAAAGAAATGAAAAATAAGGTGGTGGGCCACTTGTTGGGATTACTAGAAGTTCCTTGTTGCTTTTTACTAACCTTCCCCTCCTGCTCGTGTTCAGCCTTGGGCTTGATCAGCCATGTAGCATCCTGAAGGAACCAACGAGTATACTCTTGCTCTTGGAAAAATCTAAATTATCAGGCTTGACTTCTACTCAGGAGGATAAACCTTTTGTCATGGAAACATAGACATTCCCATTTCAACTCATGTCAGGTGACAAACTTAGTAATACAGAAAAACAGTTTGTTTGGTCCAGTGGCAACATTTTGAGTGGATGTGAGCAATTTGCTTTCCAGAATATATTTAATTCAGAAAAGGCTGAGTGTTGGAATTAGCTAGGATGGTGTCATTTAGGCAAAGGTAGCCCTGAATGGGATTAATTTCTCCCAAAGTTAGCTAGATGAAAACACTGCATCTCATCAGAGCTAGTTTGAGACAACCTCTTCATAGCTTGAAGTAAAAAATTCGATAAGGTTAATACACCCTGAGAAAGTCTGTGGTGGGTCCTGTCACATTTATCTTGCCTGTTCAAGTCAGTTTATTATCAGCCAGAAATACTGTACAAGTTCAGTAGCAAAGCTCAGTATGACCACGAGGATGGAAGGATCTTGGAAGTGGATGGAAGGGGTCTTCCAGGTTTTAACTGCACATTATCAGCAAAGAAGCCCATGAATGTAACATGTGGCAGAGGAATACCATCTATGATTCCTAAACTGTTCTCCAAATAATGTCCAAGGAACTTAGTCTAGAAAAAAATTGTTTCTTCACACTTCTGAAGTTCTGGAGCAAACCTTGGTCTCCAGTATTGTAGCACCAGCCCGTCTCAAGGTACATTTCCTCAGTGCCAAGCACATCAAACATCTAATAAAGCAGGCTCTCATTGTGCCAGGTACTGTTCAAACACACAGTAAGACAGTTCTTCTCCTTAGACTTTCTGTATTAAATCTCAGCTACACAGAAGTTTACAGAGCAGCCTATTCTGCCCTGGAAAATCTGGAAATATAATTACTAGGCCAAATTTTCTCTACAATTAAAATAATGAAATTTAATCTCAATCACTTCTGTTTCAATAAATAGAAGGGTTGAATTGCATAAATGCCTAGTTCTAGTGTTTCTAAAATAGAAAGTTTCGTATTTACAGCTCAAAATATTGTATGTTAAAAATACATTTTAAATGAAAAAAAAAAAAATCATTGACAATTAAAGCAACATTACCATTGTCTCAAACCAGATAAGAATTTTCTGTTCTTTAAAGATATTTTGAGACCTTTCTCATGATTCAAAGAAGGAAATGTCTCATTCTCATTAAATGGAAAAACAAAACCTTCTCCTCTGCCTTTTATCCTAAATATGAATATGCTGAATTTCCTCAGAATGTTTCAGTATAGATAACTGTAATGATTAATAGATTTAATGAAGGATTTTATCTCTACTGAAAAATGTTTTGTCACTTAGAAATCATTGCACATAATTGTATCTCTCTAGCCAGCTGCTTTCTACCAACATAATATAGTAAGAGAATAAGGTACGGTGAATCATAGAAGTGTCAGCATTTAACATTATATTATCTCCTGATTGCATTATTATCAATTAAAACAATGTTGATTGTTCACATAACCCCATACTCAATATCTCTGAAATTTCTCATCAAATTTAATTAATTAATTTTCCTGGTTGTGTCTGGAATATAATAAAATCTTGCTTTGTTGTTTTTTTCGGGGACTGGTATCATCAGAAAGACTGTATACAGTTCTGCTATCACTTGATGGGATGTGCTGAAAGGTTAGTAGGATAAATGAAGGAATGGTAAGTAAGTCTGTCATGTAACAGGAAAGTAAATCAGATAATTTCGATTTTTAGCCTTCCCAAACAAAATATGTGAAGAGATATTTGTTTTCTAGTAATATAGCTGAGGAACAATCTCCAAAAATAGCAGAGAGCTATCTGTGCAAATGGGTATTTCTTGTATGACAGCAAAAGGGCACAAACTAAGCATGTGCTGATAGGATGGAAACTAGACTAGTAAATAAAACTGAATTTTGACATCATGAGACTGACAAGGAAAGGTGAGTGGAGGAATAGTGGATTAGAGGTTGTATGTGGAGGGGCCAAGTGATGCTACAGGTTGGACACTCTGAAACTACCAAAAAACTGGGTGGAATAAGGACAAGGTCTGTTGTGGTTGGGGATTGGTCACAGAATCACAGAATCACAGAATATTAGGGATTGGAAAGGACCTCAAAAGATCATCCAGTCCAATCCCCCTGCCGGAGCAGGAACACCTAAATGAAATCACACAGAAAGGCGTCCAGGCGGGTCTTGAATGTTTCCAGAGAAGGAGACTCCACAGCCTCATGGGAATAGAGGTCATCTCAGACACAGGCGTTAGTCTGTCTTTCTTAGGTAGCTCAGGTGGCTTTACAAAATCCTTCAGCAAGAGGAAGGTAAAAGGGAATTGACCATTTCCATTTCCATTGTGGACATGACTTACTTAGCTTGTATAAGAGCTGTTGAATGTCATCTAGATTGGAGACCAATGGACTTTCTGAAGATTGGTGACTGTACCTAGTATACAGAGTTCAAAAATAAATTCTAGGAGACATTCCAAATAGAAATAAAAAGCTGAAGGGGAGGAAGAATTACAGTATTAACACCCTACCTGCAGACCATGGGCAAGTTTAGCTGGGCACATGCTACAAGAATCTGTCTGTGAACTTTTATGTAGTGATTGAAATGACTCAAGGAGAGCTAGATTTCATTCCTTTTTCTTTTATTCAGCTTGTTCTTGCTCCAAAAATATTTCAGGAAATGTTTTAAAGGGTAAGGTATATTGCAGCTTTTTTTTTTTAATATGCAAAAATTTTTTTGACAAATAGTTAAAAAATCTGGGTTTTGTTTGATTTGTTTTGTCTTGCATTTTATTTTGTATATTTCTGGATTTTTCTACATAAGTAACCCAATAAAAAAATAAAGCAAAATATTTTGGTAAATAGGTTCTTGTTAATTGATAACATGATATTAATATCCCAAAAGACATTTGCAAGAATCTGAAGTTTCTTCATTGCTTCAGTGTTCATCTTTCATTGAAAATCTCTGAGAATAAAAAGAAACACTATGTGACATTTCAAAGAAAACTTTTTAAAATTATTTTTAAAATATTTGGGGGTTTTTTTACAAGTTCTGCAAAATGTATGCATCCTGAATCTGACCCTTGGTATTCTAACCCCTTACATTCAAAAATCACAAGTTGATGGAAAATCAGTATATTTTAAATTGATTCTGCAAAGTATTTCATAAAGTAGAATATGCCATTAGATTTAAATTTTGTTTCATCAGAAAATTAAACCTGCTCATGCAACTAGAACTTACCTTTTTCAGATGCAATTAAAACTCTGCACTTTTCTGCAGCAATTGGTACTCTACTGATCACATCTTCATTGACCACAATGGGAAGTGGGACACCCAGCTCACAAGACGGTGAAATATGTGATGAGAATTACTCTCCTGTTGTGTGCCTGAGGAAAGACAGCTTGAGGATCAACTATTTTCATCAAAGTGTAGAATAAAAGTATCTCTACTAATATTGTACAGCTGAGGTGGGAAGAAAATAAAAACCTACACAGCAGAAATATTCAGAGCTCTAATTTTGCAAAGATTGTGTGTCTTAGTGGAACATAAAGAGTCTTCTTTAAATCAGTCTAGTTCAAATCTTCAGAAAAGAATAAAACAGTAATCCTTATGTCAAAAGGTAGACAAGGAGCAATGAGTGAATGTAAAAGCTCAAGAGATTGGAGGCTACACTAGTCAACATGATACAAGAGGAATTTAAGAAAGCCAGATGTCTAAGCATTTTCAAAGTTTTATAGGTATCTCGTAGATTCAGGAGAGGTAAAGAAGGAATATGTAGAGAGTAATATGATTATATGAATATATTGGTGGACTTTTCCTCCTTCTATAAGGAATACTCTGACAGAAATCATGATTATTAGTCCTTTAAGCAAAGCATCATAGAAATTAATTAAGCCTGGGGTAGACTTAAGATTCTCTGGAAAAATTCTGCCTAAATAATGGAGCACAGACAAGAATAGCCTAAGAAATCATCTCTTATTTCTCCTAAGTCAACATCAAAAAAGGGATATTTCGGACCACCTACTGTGAAGCCTAAGACAGCACCACAGTTTAAGGGTATATTAAGTAATTCAGATCTCTTACTTCCCCGTGCTACAAGGCCTTGTATGCTAATACAATCAGTGAAGAGGAATAAAGGTTCCCTGTTACAGGTCCTCGTGTTGGTGTCCATCCATGTAAAACACCACAGTAGATTGTCTAAAATGTGGCTTTCAATTTTTATGGGGATCCTGTTGAATCACTAGAGGATAAAAGCAATTCCTAGAGGTACTAATAAGAGGTTTTTGGATTCAGCGTGGGGAAGAGAGCTCGTGACTTGCCATTCAAGTTTAGTTTTCCTTAATTGGATAAGATTAGAATAGGCTGGAAATTCACTATATCCCGAAGAATAATACAATAGTCTGTTAAAAGGATCAATGGAATTCTTGTATTTATTTTGTCAACTAAAATTGAAGGCAAAGATATTTCATTTTTCTAATTGTTAACACTCTTACAATGTTTGCCAGATGTGGCCTTTAAGTGAAGAAGTGGAAAATTTTCTTTAAAAAATTAAAAACTGCAGTCGTACAATGTTCTGCAGAGCTGGCTGCTCTGTTCCTACTTCTGTTTAGTTTGGATCTTCCTTCGTAGGCCTGTGTTTCTTCATCAGGTGCTTCCCAGTGTCCTTACCACTGATGGGTTAATCACTAAACATGCAGAAGTTCAACCTGAATGTTTGCCCAAAGAGGAGCTGAAGAGTCAGTTTAGGGAAGTCAGAACTGAGAGTTACTGTAGTCTCCTTCCAGTGCTGATCCCATGGCCTAACTGAAAACAATTATCCAATCATTTACAAATGTAGATGTCTTATGGAAAGAAACTGCTTCTTTATTTTGACAGTTAGACCAGCAGCCTGCAAAGGAGACACAGCTGTCTCTGAACTCCCAGGTGTGGATTTTTAGTCTCTCTCCTTAAATCTCTTTTATTTCACAAAACAAAACCACCAAATTTGATTTAGATAAAGAAGAAAGATAAGTGAAATGATTTATACTGAGCTTTCACTTGAAGAGGGACAGACCAACTGTAGAAAGATTTGGCTCTTCACAACCATTGAGCATTGGACTCCAAATGACCTATACAAACAGAAAAAGGGTTGATGCTCAGCTGGAGTAAATCAGCACAGTTTCAGTAAGACTGCCTTAATTTACACCAGCTAAAGAACTATCCCAGGCCCTCATTAACAGTCCCTGAGCTGACCCATTTGACCAGACAGAAAAACCACAGACACATCTGTTTCCTGCCCTCCATTCTTCATCTACCACACCCACTTTTATCTGCAGTGTGCTCCATGGTATGACTCACTCTAAACAGAGAGGACATACTTTCTCTACGCCTGCTAGACTTCAAATTAAGAAGCAAGAGGTAGGTTGTTTTGAGGGGTCCCTTGTGGACTTTTGGGTGGAGAATTGAAGTTTCTTATATTTTTTTCCACAGTTAAAAGATGATATTACAAGAATAATGGAAAAAAATTTATTAGTTGTGTGTATTTTACATTTTAAAACACCATCAAGGGCTCTAGTCATAGAGAAGGATTGCTTTTCGATGTGGCATAAATAATAATAAAAAGTATAAATAATACCATATACGTTAGCTACAGATCAGCCAAGAGTAGTAGATCATGGGTTTTGCATGCAGTCCTTTTGCATGGTCACAGAACAAACAAAGGAAACATCCATCAGACCATTGGAGATGTCAAACCCATCGGAAAACCTACAGCTCTCTTGCTTAGACTTTTGAACCTGACCTTTTTATTTTTCATTTGGCTGGATACCTTGTATTTGGCAGCCTCTAGAGCATGCACTGCTCCTGCCCCGGTCCCCATACAATTAATATTCAGGAACAACCAGAGGAAAGAGGAGAAGAACTGAATAAATTAGATCACGCCCATGGTTTTGAGGCCCAATGTCATGATGATTGCCAGGGCAGAGAAGTGGTGTTGAGAGGGCCAATATTTTTGTAAGTGCCAAGAAAAAAAAACAAGGCACTAAGCAGAATAAGTTATGCATCAGGAAAACTTCTCAGCCAACAGAAATTTGGAGATTCCTCCAGTCCTGAATGATCATTCTCACCCTATGAACGATACTAATTCTGCAAACTGTCATATGAGGCATTGCTTATCCATAAAAAGTACTTCTCATAACATGAACCAGTTGTTCCAGAGAACTGAAATGACTTTGTTTTACAGTAAGTTCTGACTGAAGCTTTGTCCACAGTGCAAACACAAGAAACACCCCTGTTTGATACAGAGCAGCATCCTACCTTACCACAAACCAGCAGCAGCTATATTAACACTTGCTCTCATTTCACAGCATCTCCTGCAAGTCCTGACCTAGATATGCCCCTTTCCAAACTTTCATCCAGCAAAGGAGAACGTTTTCTCCTTTCTCATTACTTCTGGCATCATTATCTCTCTTTCCTACTCTACAAACTTTGTATTACATCACCTCCAGCTTTCTATATACTGAGGCAAAAAAACCCCATTTGTGCTCATTAGGATTTTTTACAATCTTCTTGAACTATTGAGAAGAAATTTAATAACCTTTCTGTACTCTATGAAGAAGGAGGAAGAGCGAATTGACTTGGGGTTAAAGAAGAGATGTGGTTATAACTCTAACAAGGAGTTGGCTTTTAATCTGGACCATGTACATGTGTTCACAGCATGCACAGAACACTCAGCTTAAAAACAGACTACAGCTTTGTTCCTTAACCCTTGGATTATCCTTACATCATCTACTGTGATATGTGGGCAGTGCAGTTCATTGATCCCTCATGCTGGTGACAGATGTGAGTGTACCAAGTCAGGCGTATTGAATAAATGGTGACAAAATAGTGACTTCTGGACAGAAAGATTCTGAAGTCCTCTACAGTCCATCTAGCTGTAAGAAGGAGACCATAGTATCAAAGAATCACAGAATCACAGAATTTTAGGAATTGGAAGGGACCTTGAAAGATCATCTAGTCCAATCCCCCTGCCGGAGCAGGAACCTAAATGAGATCACATAGAAAGGCGTCCAGGTGGGTTTTGAATGTCTCCAGAGAAGGAGACTCCACAACCTCCCTGGGCAGCCTTTTCCAGTGCTCTGTCACCCTCACTGGAAAGAAGTTTCTTCTCAAGTTTAAGCGGAACCTCCTGTGTTCCAGCTCACACCCATTGTCCCTTTTCCTATCATTGGACATCACTGAGAAGAACCTGGCTCCATCTTCATGGCATTCGCCCTTAACATATTTATAAACATTAATGGGGTCTCCCCTCAGTCTCCTCTTCTCCATGCTAAAGAGCCCCAGCTCCCTCAGCCTTTCCTCAGCAGGGAGATACTCCACTCCATCATCTTGGTAGCTTTGTGCTGGATTCTCTCAAAGCAGTTCCCTGTCTTTCTTGGACTGTGGAGCCTAGTAATAACAAAGATTGCACGTCTTCAGTATAACACAACAGCTCAAGCAAGCAGTTTCTCTTCCAGCCATAGCTCTTCTCTTTGCAAGGCTGTTATAGGCAGGATACCATGTAGGGTACATCTTGTAGCTGATTAATATATATCCATCCCACTAGAGGGGTGGTCTGCTCTACATGTATGTATATACCTTCCATGGCAAACCCAAAACTCCTAAAACTTGGAAGTCTAATCCACACCTAAAAGATTTTATCTTTTTACAGCTCATAATTATATGTCCACCCATCATATTCATTTCTGTCATGCTACCATTCATTGACTAAAATAGACCTTCATGGTTTATTGTCTTAAACACATTTATTTCTCAAAAATATGACAAGATGATATGACAAAAGAGTGGGGAATCTCACTTCACCAGAGTCCATAACATAGACCTTATACAAATTTTCTTCACAGCTTTGAACACATCATTTAATTTTCACAGAATCACAGAGAATCCCAGAATTGCCTCGATTGGAAAAGACCTTTAAGACCATTGAGTCTAATCATTAACCCAACACTGACAAGTTCCTGACTAAATCATGTCCCTCAGCACTATGTCTACATGACTCTTAAATACCTCCAGGGATGAGGACTCCACCACTGACCTGGGCAACCCCTTCCAATGCCTGAGAACTCTTTCAGGAAAAAAAATTTCCTCAGATCCAATCTCAACTGCACCTGGGCACAACTTGAGGCCATTTTCTCTTGTCCTGTCACTAGATCCTTGGTTGAACAGACTAACCCCCACCTCTCTACACTCTTCTTTCAGGGAGTTGGAGAGAGCCAGAAGGTCTCCCCTCAGCCTCCTTTTCTCCAGGCTCAACACCCCCAGTTCCCTCAGCCGGGAACTTGTCACGCTTGTGCTCCAGATCCTTTCCCAGCTCCGTTGCCCTTCTCTGGACACACTCCAGCACCTCCATGTCCTTCTTGGAGTCAGGGGCCCAAAACTCAACCCAACACTCGAAGTGTGGCCTCACCAGTGCCCAGTACAAGGGAACTTCCCTGGTCCTACTGGCCACACTATTCCTGACCCAGGCCAGGATGCATGTTTCCCTTCAAAGTATGGCAGTCATGTTACTAAGAGTCTTATGTTCATCACAAGAAAGAGGTTGAGATAAACTGAAGGATGCTGAAAATGTCTGATCATTGTAATTATAGTTCTGGTGTCAGAGAAATTTTATCTGGGTTTGGATGACACATATCATGGGAGTTTTTCTGGTTACTGCCTCTCCTTTTCCTTTTTGCTATTTTAGGAGTATAAAGATCTTCTAATTTTGCCAGAAACTAAAGGACATTTATGAACTACGTACTGATGTTCAGGGAAGGAAGCAGTATGTGTAATTTTTTCACATATGGTTCCAGTCCTTGGAGAGATCTCATTAGTTGCTGCTCTGTACCTGCCCAGCCATTAAAAGTTGAACTAACCACATTACCACAGCCTTCCTTCCTGCTTAGACCTTCTTACTCACTGGTAATGTCCTGATCTCACTTTTATTCCCTTAGGTAACACTGTTGAAACTGCATAAATGAGGCTTAGACTAGGAATTGCTGGGCAAGTAGAGCCCTGGAGTTTGTCTTTGGACAAAGAGGACATTTGAAGAGGAATGTTTCATGGGAATCAGACAAAAATTTGCAGTGAGCCTCCCTTGCCTGAGTTAGAACTTTGAGCTATTTGATTTTTAATGCACAGTAACATTTTAACTACCACAGTGTGGTAACAGTTGCTAATTATTGATTACTTATTCAGCACATTGAAAAAAGATTTAATTTCCATTTTCTGTACAAAGTTCAGTGAATGAGATTGGAAAAATATCCAACTCCTCATCTTGCCTTTAAGCACAACCTGGTTGTCCCTCCTTATAATTACTTCACTTTTTTTTTTGTTTCCTTCACATTTTCTGTCCTGTGAGAGAATAATTTTCACACAAACTTTTTACAATCTAATGCTGCTCTTAGATTCTTCTCACCTGAAGAGCTGTGTATCACTTGGTTAAGGCTGAAAAAATCAATATCTATTTTGAGGTGCAAATGCAAAGTATATTGATGACTTCAGTGATTCTTCAGCAAGATCTTTATCAGAATTTAGTTCAGAGAGGTAGACAAGAATTCTGGCTGATTTCTATTCTCTCTCCATTGTCTTTGTGGATGTCATTCTTAAGGCATAAAATTGTGAGAAATGTTTGCACTGAGGTGGCTGGAAAATAGCAGAGAAAACAATTTCTCTTTTCCTGGCTTTGGTCTTGCCTCCAACACAGGACGTAGGAAATATCATTTTTGGAAGTTAGCATGATTTAAGTGGTGTCTGAATGTTTTTATTTTGCCCTTCATCTTAATGAACCTTAACAGGTATTTTTAGAGGACAGCTTTGCACAAATATAAACAACTCCCAGAAAGTTATGAATATGAGTCTCAATATAGGTGGGCATTACAATGAGAAGCTGTCTGATTAACACTTTTGCTTCCATAATAATCTCCTATCTTATGAACTCTTGTGGTCCATAGCTGGTCAAGTGAGATGATAACGTCTCATCAGCGTCATGTTTTGCAAGGCCTTGTTTTTTGATGTCAGTCATAGTTTAAACATCCCCTCCTGCTTTCTCCTCTCTTATCCTCAAGTTGTGCCCAGAACTCTTCCTGCACTACACTTTTCATGACCATGCAGTGAACCTAAACAGGGAACTCATCCAGTGGAAAAAATAAATTGTGAAATTTTTTTCCTGGGTTCTTTTTTCAACTGGATCAGTTCCTTGGTCAGGTTCAATGAGTGGCCACACAAACATTTGTGTGCATAAAGTGTATGTGTCAGAGGAGGAGAGGATAAGGTTATGGATACCGGGTGCAGAAGTGCAGAGATTTGGCCTACCAACCAAAAGCAGTAACACAAAACTTGTAACCACAGTTTCCCTTACTTATCTGAGTGGTTTTCCCATGAATGACTGAAGAAGTAGAAGTTTTCAAAGCTATTCCGAAGTTCTGGACTCAGAAAGAGAGTGCCTACAATGAATACACACTATACACGCACGCCGGCACAAACGCACAGTGTGATCCTTTGTTTCCACTGAAATAATACAGCGTAGAAATGATGAATATTTCCTTATCTTGGCTGCTTTCCCGCAACTAGGGAAAAATTGGCTGGTACAGAAGGGAACACCCAGGAAAACATTTAGTGTATAGCCTGGTTATTCACTCATAGTTGTATGACATGTTGAGATCAGAAAGGTTTTCTCTAAAGGTAGAAAATTAAAGAATGAAGTCAAAATAAAAATAAAATAAAATAAAAAATAGAAAAAACATTGTTTATTTTCCCTCATGCTATTCGGCAGGAAAAGACCAAACAAATAAAAGTCAACACGATGCATGTACCAAAAGAAAAGCACAGAATTGAACAGTAATTTCTTTCTCTTTCCATATATATTTTGTAAGCCAGTGCTAGAGATGAGGGAGCAACCACTTAAAATTGAGTGGGAAGGGAGGAAAAAAAAATATCAGCCTAATAAAAGTCAGTGGGGTTAGATAAATTACTGAGAAAAGGGAGAGGCAATTTCTGTCCGTTTTAACGCCCACATGCAACAGCGAACAAGTGAAAATCAGCCCCAGGGATAATTAATTGTTGCTTTTTCAAATCTGTATCCAGGTCCAGAAGAACCTATGTACTAGAAAGATGATCAATGACAAAAAAATTCCCACAGAAATATTGTGGTAGAGATGGAAAAAAAAAAAAAGGCTTGGGAATTAAAATCATTTGCAGTAGACAGGCCAGTTGTTGGCAAGCACTGTTGTTCTTTGTTGGCATTTCATGGAATCAAGAGGTCCCATTACAAAGATGTTCCCATGGCTACAAATACAACCTCAATCAGTAATGTTTCTGCTTATCATTACACAGTTGCTAAAGATTCATTTGGCAAGGAAGACTGGCAAGTCCACCATATAGTTACCCATGGGTCTGAGCCTCTTGGTTCACTATATACATTCTTTACAATAAAGATCACTTCAAGAGGCCACCTCTGCTGGAGCTCCAGATCTTCCCGTAAAAGCAAACTCCAAGAAAATTTGATGCTTTAGTCCAAACTCTTGTTCATGTGTTTTGGGTGGATTCAGCTTGAGCAGACCAAAATGCTCAGCAACTGAGTCCACTACCAAATAACCAGAGTCTGGCTCTTCCTTAGTGTGAACTTTGTATCTTAGGTGAGTCCCTCCTACCTCTTCTACCTAATACTGGTCCATAGATTAGAAATTCAGCTACTCTAGACCATCTGCAAGGACTGGAGACAGGCAGGTCTCTCTAATTCACATCCAACAGGGGGTCGAGTCACCATCACTGACAATAGGGGGTTAACTCCATCATCTAAATGGAGATGTTGAAGCCAACTGAGATGCAGTAGTCTTACCTTTCCCAGCTTACAGTAGCTGACCAGAGCAGCTGGACCTCTTATAAACCATAGAGGTTAATCCTTTTTAAGGCCACTGTTCACCCTGCTCTTTTTAAATCTAAATGTGATTAGATCCATTCTTAGGGGTCATCTCTCTGTATGTGGCATTAGATGTGTCAATACACAAGCTGAAGTTGCTCATACAACCTTCTGGTCTGTTTAAACATTGTGTGCCTCTCTGTGCCTCATCTGTTCCAGATATAAGTTGTCTACAACCCTTAATACTGATTCTGGGCTCCATCGTCAAGCCCGAGCTTTAAGTCTGACTTGCTGATTTATTTGAAAGCTCTAATAAGTATCTTTGCCATGTTCCTTGTTAATTATTTAGGTTAGTAAGGAAGATTTTGTCTTCTGTCATTCTGATATTTTTGCTAGCAATAAAATCACTCTAAAATTTTTGATAACAACCAAGCTTTGTAGGAGTCAAAAAGTTTTATCAGCCATTACATCAGAAAGTCTTATAGACAGTAAATGTGCTTCTATGGGGACTGCTGTGAAGGAGGATTTTCTAATACATGGAAAACTTGTAAATAGCACAGGTATCAAGCTAAAAATCAGAAGTACGGAGAAGACACAACCATTAGGACTGCATCATGTCAGATATTGATTTTGTTCCTCTTATTTTTCCAGGCACCTGGTCAAATAATGACACTTCATTGAAAGTTTCCTACTTCCACAAAAACATAACTAATATAACAATGCAAGGTCTCAAATAATCTATGCATGGTTCAGATGTAGGATACAGCGTTTTTCCCATCTAAAAGATTTGAAATGTGGGGATTTGACCCAAAATTTTAATGTTGCAAGCTTTGATAGTGGGGTTAGAGTGCAGCTAGAGTGCAAGGGATGAAATGGGATTCTCCAGCAGAATGAGTGACAGCTTTTTTGTAGGACTTGGGAATGAGGAAGAGGATAAAGAGATATATTTTAGTTTATACCCCTCCAAAAGAGGACAATAGGTGATCTTTACAGCTATTACAAAGAGAAGTTCAGTCAGCTCTTTTCAACAACACTTATAAATCTCTCTGGAGGCCCAGATAAATATATCAAAGAAATGCAGAGCAGGTCATTTACTTAAAATGATGTATCTGCCATTTAATTACCATTCACTTTAGATTAGGGTTAGCCAAAAGCTGTCACAGTCCTGGCCCAAGACAGGAGCAAGACTTAGCAGAAGACAGCATCACGTTTTCCTCCCTGCGCTGCTCCTGTAGCTCTGCTGAAGTGCTGGCCTGGGGAGATAGACCTATTGCATTTCACAAATGCAATTGTGACAGAGAAGCTGTAAATCCTGACACGGTATATTTATTGAAAAATGAAAGTAATAACACTTATCCAGATAATGAGCTGAATGTTTCCCTGCCTCAGAAAACCTCTTACCCAGTGGAAATAAATCCACATGTAACTTAGCAGCTCAGTTGTTTTAATTCTTTTTTTTTTAACCTTCTTTCTCCTCCTCATCACAAAACCCCCTTCCTTATATACTGGAGAATTTGGAAATGTGGGTATGAGATATGAGGGTTGAAGATGTTAAAGATATCATATCCAGTACAATGCATCAGTTTTCTGAGTGGAAACAGAAATCTCTCCTTAAATACATACGAAGAAGTCACTCAGGTTCCCTTACTAGTCAGTGGAGATCTGAGCAACTTGGATGTAAGAGCTAGTGGCATAATTTTATCTCATCCTAATCCAGTATTTAAAATAAAGGCAGGTACATTGCATTATGAACGTACCATTTTCTTTCCAATAACAATAAAGCAACTTTAAAACCAGTTCAGCTGTTATTTTCCATGCTGCAAAGGTTAAAATTGAGGGGAGATTAAGAATCAGTTTTCTGAATCTGGTGGGCCACAGGATCATAGGATGTGAAAAAATCACCTTGATGGGCTAAGCCCTGTCTTTTTTTCTACCATAAACAACTGTATTTTGTTACACCATAAAAAATATGGATAACTGTCAGGCTAAATCTTTAAATAATTTATAAAAAGTGACTGCAAGGTCCTACTTAAAACTATCCTAGATAAATATATTTCCTTTTTTCCTCTAGATTTTAATCTATTGTCACATTATCCAGTTGTTTTACCCTTCTCTGTCCCTCAGACCAGTCTCAGTCCCTCACATCTAGCTGGCCTGTAGCGATCTCCAAGCATTAATTTCTGCTACCTCTTACATGAAATTTTGGTAACCAAAAGTAGTTGAGGAAATCATGACAATTATGTTAGAGAGTTACTTTTACTTCAAAGAGGGAAGATTTACCTCTGACTGAATCCTTATTTCTCCTGATAATAATAGGTAACATAAATTAAAACCAGTGTTGTCAACATAGATGCCTTAGGAAAGGGTGTTAAATCTCTGTCTGCCATAAGTATCTTCATTTGTTTTCTAAACAAGCTAAATGGTTCTGAGTAAAGTGCTCATGGCTTTGGAAAATCAGAAATGTTACAAAATTTTGGTGATATGATGATTATGAACTTCCAAGATGACCATCTCATCTGACCTTACTTGTAGAGTTATGCACAGTTCATCGAATAATTGAAATGACATGCTTGCCTACAATAGCAGAAAACAAATCAGCTAAGATTTTCTTTCTTACTTTCTTATTGTTTGAGAAAGGATTTCATTGACTAAATCTGCTTGCTCCATGTCCATAATTTTTGTTTGGGTTATAACAACCTTTCAGGAACCTAAAATACAATTTAATAACCATAAATCATGAGAATTCTTTGTGTTTTAACACATACTTTTCCTTGTTCTTCTTCCATCTGCCAGTACTTATTGATGCCTTTGAAATCAACTCTTCATGTTCAGCTGTTGAAATTCTAGAGAATGAGTTTTCATAATCAACAAATTTGCCAGATTGCAAATCTTCCTTGGATCTTTTTGAGATCTAATTCTTTTCATGCCCATGTTTCAAATTCTTAATCTTTATGGTTCAAAATGATATCACCACAACCTTCCTATGACTTTACTTTGTCAAAATTACAGTCTGAAGCGCCTATGAGATTTGAACTTCAGGATTTTTCTAATAAGAATAGTTTTTCTTCTGTTTTTAAATGCTTACGCACGTGCATATCTACATGCTTGGAAAATGGTTGAATGCACTATTTAAAAATATCCTGAATTTAAAACTACCTGACTTAGTGCAGAATACACAGACTTAACGAGATTTTTGTCCTCAAGCATTTTCATTTCTGTGTCAGTCTTTTACCAAGTTATTCTCTGCCTAATTCTATTTATTTATTTATTTATTTATTTATTTATTTATCTATTTGCTTTTTTGTTCTTGTATGAGTGAAAAGGAACTTTCTTCCAGAGAAGACATAGCTTGGTCCTTCAGGACATGAGCAGAATAGGACCATATGTGTTATGAATATAAGTGCACTGTTGAAGACCTGTTTTTGTGTCTGTTATGTTGGGTAGGGACCATCTCTCTCAGATACAGTGTCTGAACCATCAAGTTGTAATGGTGGAGGAGATTCATTCACATGATCTCACTTAAAGCATCTGAGATATGGGCTTTCAATAGGAGTTTTGGTTCTTTCTGGTCAAATAATTCTCTACATATTGCAATTCTATACTGGGAGAGTGTGGGAATCCCACACTGGGTCACATCAAGGGTTTCTCATGACATGCTTTGTGTACATCAACAGCCAGTGGAACAATATTTGGAAGAAGATGTAAGAAATTGGGTGAAGGAATAAGGGGATAAGATAATTGTCTGAAGGCAAAATGTTGCTTTCTTCTGTTCTTTCATTCTTTCACTGGTTTAAGGGTAAGTTGTATCCTGATCACTGAAAAAAATATATATTTCCCAAATAATTCTTGTTCCTGAACTTTGCAAATTTACAAAAATATATATTATTGTATACCTAAATATCCTGTATTTTCAAGCTTTTTTGATATCTTACAGGTCTTCTGGTCTTATATTATTTTGTGGTGGTTGAATTCCATGGGATAAATTTATATTGTGGATAAAAAAATATTAGTTTTTAGCAATGTTATAGTTTGGTGTTTTGTGAGTTTTACTAAAATAGTCATGCCCTCCAGAAATCAATGCTTCTGCCTGCTGTGCTCTTTGTGTTCACTGTGCTTGTATCCTTTGGAAGGTGATCAGACAATTTTTTTCAACAAAATAAATCTCATAGATAAATACATTTTTTCTTACGCCTCATTTTTTTTAATTATATATATTGTATAAATATTTTAGACCATAAGGTTTTCTGATAGTAACTTGCTTTTGAACTCTTCTCTTCAAGTATTTGTCACTGCAAGGGCTGATTTGACCATACCAATTTATTTTCTCTTCTTGAGAGAATGGCTGAAGCTTTTCATCAGAAAAAGAGTGAAGGATTAACACTAATAGAACCTCTTGAGATAAGTTTTTGAATCACAAATATAATTCTGAATAGTTGTTATAGTATGTTTATTTTAAAATATTGACTAGTATAATATAATGAAGAGCAATAAAGTATTAGGTATTTGTATAAAATATAGCCACAACTCTGTTTTGGATTGTGGGGTTTTTTAATTGTTTGATTTTATACATTATTTATATATTTATCTGTCTACTGTCTCATCACATAATGAGAAAAAGAATAATTATTTGTGGTTTTAATAGTAATCATCGTGGTATAGCAATAATGTAAATGATGTAATAACCTCCTTATTACAACAACAACATTATATAGTTATTGTAGAGTTGTACAATTATGTAGTAGTTGTATACTTACAGGTAGTAAGATAAATACTTGTGGAAAAGAGTGAGAATTCAATAAATGTGATTTTATGGAAGAAAAAAGCAGATTGAAAATCTGTTTTTCTGCATAATTACATGACAACTAAACAAATAATGTTAAATATTCTTTAAATAACAAGCAAAATCCTTTTGCAAGCATACAAAGAGAGAGTAAGCAAAAAAAATCTCCCTCACAAATGGTCCCTGTATTACCTCAGGCCTTCATCTCATTTATTGCCTCTGCATTACACTGTAGTAATAACAAAAAGCAGTAATATCCCAATATTTCCTTGAGTTTTATTACTTGAATTCACATATCAGTCTGTCTGCAGGTCTGCTCTGTCAACACATAGAGAGCAAAGCCTCTATTAGAAGAACCAGGGAGGGGCGTATTCTCTTATTTTATTATTACTGTTATTATTTTTGACCACAGCCGTCAGAGGGAAATTATTAGAGGAAATCAATTCAGGATGTGAACAAAGCAAACATTTTTAATAACAGACTTTTTATGACTCGTTGTTCTCACCAGTTGCTCTGGTTGCATAGGCTGTTTGTCAAATGAAAAGTTCACCTTCAAATATAAAAAAAATTTAAAAGTCATAAAAGTCTTCATGGCGTCATCTTGAAAAACACATTTGGTGATTTCCTAGTGGTGAGAATGGTTCCAAGTATCCAAGTATTCTGGGGGAAAGGAAAGGAAAGGAAAGGAAAGGAAAGGAAAGGAAAGGAAAGGAAAGGAAAGGAAAGGAAAGGAAAGGAAAGGAAAGGAAAGGAAAGGAAAAAAAAGGAAAGGAAAGGAAAGGAAAGGAAAGGAAAGGAAAGGAAAGGAAAGGAAAGGAAAGGAAAGGAAAGGAAAGGAAAGGAAAGGAAAGGAAGAAAACGGGAGGAAAGGGGAGGAAAGGGGAGGAAAAGGGGAAAGGGGAAAGGGGAAAGGGAGAGGAGAGGAGAGGAGAGGAGAGGAGAGGAGAGGAGAGGAGAGGAGAGGAGAGGAGAGGAGAGGAGAGGAGAGGAGAGGAGAGGAGAGGAGAGGAGAGGAGAGGAGAGGAGAGGAGAGGAGAGGAGAGGAGAGGAGAGGAGAGGAGAGGAGAGGAGAGGAGAGGAGAGGAGAGGAGAGGAGAGGAGAGGAGAGGAGAGGAGAGGAGAGGAGAGGAGAGGAGAGGAGAGGAGAGGAGAGGAGAGGAGAGGAGAGGAGAGGAGAGGAGAGGAGAGGAGAGGAGAGGAGAGGAGAGGAGAGGAGAGGAGAGGAGAGGAGAGGAGAGGAGAGGAGAGGAGAGGAGAGGAGAGGAGAGGAGAGGAGAGGAGAGGAGAGGAGAGGAGAGGAGAGGAGAGGAGAGGAGAGGAGAGGAGAGGAGAGGAGAGGAGAGGAGAGGAGAGGAGAGGAGAGGAGAGGAGAGGAGAGGAGAGGAGAGGAGAGGAGAGGAGAGGAGAGGAGAGGAGAGGAGAGGAGAGGAGAGGAGAGGAGAGGAGAGGAGAGGAGAGGAGAGGAGAGGAGAGGAGAGGAGAGGAGAGGAGAGGAGAGGAGAGGAGAGGAGAGGAGAGGAGAGGAGAGGAGAGGAGAGGAGAGGAGAGGAGAGGAGAGAGAATTCTTTCTAGGTTCACTGGGATCCCAGCCTTCAAGAAATGCTTTCCATTCACAAATCCACTTCTCCGGACTCTTCAGCTTGGCTTTTGCAGAAGACATTTTTTCTCTAGTCAAGTAACGAAGCATGTCTTGCAGATCTTCTCTTGTTCCCTGTCATCCTCTAACTTTTCCACATCCCTGGATTGCAATGAAGTGAACCCTGAATGAGAACAGGGTAAAGTTTTATATGCAGATGAAGGGAAAAAAAAAGTAATATACTAAACAAATAATTATCTAGTAGTCTAAAAGACCATTAGAAATAATAAGAAACAATGTAATTTTAATATAGCTATGGAGTTCCTAAAAAGGACAAAATAAAGTTATGTCCCTTGAAGCCAAAAGACTTTAATGATTGTCTATCTCAGCATATATTTATTGATAACATTTCTCAAAACAGCACGAAAAAATCAAGGTACTGAGATGCCTGTCAAGAAAAGGCACATCTCCAGGCTCAACTGGCTGTTAATCTCCCAGCTCTGGAGGTACAAGATTTCTCAGCTGCCAATCAGATATAACATTTTTCCATGTATTTTTTTAGATTTGAATGTTTTTTAGTTGGACCTAGATGGTCTTTAAAGTCCCTTCTGACCCATACCAATCTATGATATTATGATTTTTTATATCTATAGACAAAGAAGTAAAATAATACCTTTTATTTTCCTATCAAAAAAATATTTGCAGTATTTTGGTTAGAAGTAACAATGTCTGGCCAGAAAATCTCAGTTCTCTTTGATACAAAGTGGAAGCAGAGCAGAACTGAAACCTAATAAAAATTTGTTGTAAGCAATCATGAAAGAGTGGGAGTGAAAGAGAAGGAGGTATGAAATGTCTTCTCACCAAGAGGATGTGAAATAAGTGGCTTCATGAACCTGCAGTGCTTGATTTATTTGCAGTGACTTGATTCTGGGTTTCTCACATCCTGTCTGAATATATTAACTATTGTCTATTTTTTCTCACACTTTTTCTTCCTGTGCTGCCAATCAGACATTCCACCCTCAACTGAATAAATGAAAATAGAGCTGAAACCAGCATATTTGTTGGAGAAAAAGAAAAACAAACCCCAAAACCCAAAAGCCTAGCATTTTTAGACTTAAATAAATTCATAAATACAGTATTTGAAGCTCAGCTCAGAAACGAAGCATACAAGGACACTCTAAGTAACAGAATTTAATTTTTCTTTCCATTGGAAATTGAAATTTTCTGTGGAAATCAAATGCTTATTATGAAACTTTAGAAGTTGTGTGAAAATCTTTTCTTCTGTCATGAGATATATTTTTGAAATGAATATTTTGATATCAGTGCTGCATCATTTAAGTTTTTTTGGATGGCATATCTGAGTTGGATATTTCCCTTCACTGATGTAAGGAATAAAAAGGAGACTGAACATTTAAAAGGGTAGGAGGAAGAAGTGAAATAACTGAGGGAAATGACCTTGACAGAAAAGGAGAAAAAAAAGTTTTAAATCCATAGAAAATCACGATGGTCAAAATAATAGAGGGAGATGAACAGAACCAAAGACGGAAAATGTCTCTGAAATAATACAGAAGTTATTGCAACACTGGAAAAAAAAAAGTTTGTACTAAGAAGAGAATCTAGGGAAAAGTAATTTATCAACATAAAAGAAAGAAATTAATACCAGATCAAGAGGAGAAAGATAAACCAGAAGAGAGAGGTGTGAAAAGAATAGAAAAAAAGCCAAACAAATCTTTGGAAAAGAAATGATGAAACAAGAGATTGATCATGCTCCTGGGCTAAGATCTTTTCCCTACTACGTCTCAATGATTTCCCTCCAGGACTTCATTTTTAGAAACAAATTTATTTTATTTCTTAGCTCTTTGTGACTGAGAGGCTGAAAGCAGGGAGGGGAGACCTTAACCATCTGAGTCATACACAAATGTGAGAGCTGAGAACTGAAAGGAATTTCATCTCTGATTCTTCGGGGCGTGGGGGAAGTCTCCCCATTGTCTAGTTTAAATAACGTTTGCTAAAGGAAAATAAAATACATCAGCTCCTGTTTGTTAAATGCTCTAATAAGGTCTCCTCCTTGGGTAATAACGTCTACAATGTTCCTTTGCAGTCACGAGCTGCGACATTCAGGTTCATGA
>NW_010299339.1:17814-18455 GCF_000700745.2 Antrostomus carolinensis | reverse complement strand
TTCAGCAGAGGGGAAGGTCTGGGTACATGTGTGTTCTCAATCACTAACGTCAAACCCTGGTTTTCATAAGGTGTAAAGGTCTTGTGTGGAGAACACTACCCATTGTGTCTTAACATTTGCCACAAGAACAGAAGGAAAAAGCTTTTAACCCTCATGAATTACATGGTCTCTTCCAGGGCACCAAAAGGGGACATGGTACACGCTTTCTCAATGTATCATGTTATATTTTAATGATCACAGTTAGTGTATGTACAACTATTGGTCTATTTATGAAAAAGAAAGACAAAGAGAAGGTGAGGAACAGGAATTTACTTTTTTAAGTAACTGAAGCCAAACCGAGCTTCTATGGGCCCTAATTTCTTCTTTGAGCCCCACATGGTATTTTAACGAAGTTATTTTCACAACTGGTCAGTAGAAATATATCATTTCTGTGTATCTTTGTAAAGACTGGGCAGTGAAGCTACATCTTTAATAATAATAAATAGTGCCAGGAAACTTTCACAGGCAATGGAACTCAATCACCCACACTGTTAAATTGTTAATAAAATCCTTGTTGGCCCAGTCTACCTATCAATCTCCAAAATTAATTCCTGAGCATGATTTGGGAGTTAGCATGAGGTAGAAACTATTCTTAACAAAGA
>NW_010299339.1:15506-17775 GCF_000700745.2 Antrostomus carolinensis | reverse complement strand
ACAAGCAAACCATTCTGGATTTGTTGCTTTCAAGGCCAGAAAATAGTTTGTAGGCATTTTTCATTTCTAAGTATAGATGTAGCTTAAGAAACTGAACCCCTCAACATAAAAAAAAAAGAAAAAAAAAGAAAAAAAGAAAAAGAAAAAAAACAACAAAAAAGAGTGATTCTGTGGTAAACCAAACTGACTTGATTAATGAAAAGAAAAAGAAAAAGGGGAAAAAAAAAGAAAAAAGAAAAAAGCTGCAAGGATTTAATGTAGTCGTCACAAAAAAACCAATGTTCTCCCTATCCTCATGATGTCACCAGGCTTTCACATGCATAGCTTGCTAGTTAGCATCCTGTCACCACGGTGACATTTGAGGTGGATGCCTCAAATATTAGTTGTCTATTTATGAGTCCCCATCCTAAGCCACTGAGGTAATTGCAACCCAGGCCTCTTGAATCATAAGTATGCTTGCATTCAACCTATCCAAACCACACAAATAAGAGTTCAGGTCTTCCTGAAGTTGCTCAAATGAGTGTGGTCCCCCTATGTCCAACAAAGAATCATAGAATCATTTTGGTTGGAAGAGTCCTTTAAGATCATCGAGTCCGACCATAGTCACATGCTTTTACAGGATAATTCTTCACCCAAACACAGATTTGAATGTCAGTGCTCTAGATGGTGACTCTGCACTTGAGAAGGAAGCAGGCATGGTGCAAGGAGTAAAGGATTTGTTGTTTCCAGTCTCTGTGAAAAAACAAGATAATCCAAAAGATAAACTGCTGAGAATCAGTGTTAGCCCATCAACAGTCCAACTGCTAAAATAAACTCCTCTGCCTTACAGCTCAATTGCACAGACAGGAGGTGTGTGGAGGCTCTCCACACCTTACCTTGGTATGTTAAATCTAAAGACATCCATTTTCACTGAGGTGGAAAATAAATCCATCCTCTGCCATCCAAATATTGTTTCACCCAGGTGAGCAAGGTAGACACATGTGGTAGGATTCATCCCATTTTGTTTTCAGCATTTGCACTGTAGAAATGTAGTCATCTCAGACTCCCTTTACAGTCTGCTGAGAGAAAGAAGTGCTTCTAGAAGATGATACATCTGGGTTATTTTCCCATCTATCTTTGGATTAATTGAATTGTGACCAAGAAATGTCCATTTATTTCCATAATTCAGATATAAACACCTGCACAACAGATTGAAAGGATGCATGAGATTAAATTCTTTATGCAAAACCAATTTTTTAAGTCTCATTTATGTTAGTTAATATTAATAATACCTTGGCCCTGGCCAAGCCCTCATAATTTCTTGATGAATGAAATTCTCAATCAATTGACTGAGATTGTGATCAATTGATTGATCAATTGATTGTATTTGTGCTTAGAAAACAAAACTCCAAATAATCAAACTCTTCAACTATGGTGCCTACAAAATGGTTACATGATTGTACTTTTTTACTTCTACTATCATTTATTTGAGTTCTGTCTGTAGCTGTATACAGAGTTTTATCTCTTTCAAAAATAAGTCCTGGGAATTATATATATCAAAATATACATATCCACGTGACTGTCATGTGAGATGAAAAGCAAATTCTTTTGTAGTAAGAAAATAATAGCTATAAGCTTAATAATGAATCATTAGGTCTCCTTCACTACATGTGATCCCTCATTTTGGTCCCTGGACCCAAAAAAATCTGATTGTGCCAGGCTGGAAAGGAAGAAATTTTGAAAGAATTTGAAAATTTTATTATATTGAAGATAATTTGAACTGTATTTTATTTGGACTAAATAAGATGATGCAGAGACTCAAAGGACTATAGAAGACAAGAATAAAAATGAAAAAGTGTAAGAACTGTCAAACAACATCAAACCAAAGGTGCAACTATACCAGCATCTTACATCTAACAGTGGTCAGTTGGGTATTCACAAAGAAATGTGTAAGAGTGCATGGCTAGTGCAACACTTACCCTGGTCATTCTGTCCCAGCATTCAAACCTAGGAGACAGACTGTGTTTTATGGTCTGAGACCAGAGTTTCAGCTTTCATTGCTACTAGTGAACTGCTCATCCACTAGCTAATTTAGTACTATTTTGAATGCATATTTTCTGTCCTCCAAAACAATGTAATATAAACAATTCTCTCATTCAGTTATGCCACGAAGGAAGAAGTGTTGGATTGCTCTAAATCTGTTGTTTAAGTTTAACCAAAAGATTTGACATAAAAGAAAAGAGGGAGGGAGAGAATGGAGAAAAGATAGAGGGGGGCATGGAGGGAAAGA
>NW_010299339.1:11832-15493 GCF_000700745.2 Antrostomus carolinensis | reverse complement strand
AGAAAGAAAAGGAAAGAGGGAAAGGGGGGGAGATGCAGAGAGAGAAGGAGAAAGAAAGAAGGAAGGAAAGAAAGAGAGAAAGAGAGAAAGGAAGAAAGAAAAACAATGAAAGAGAGAAATTAAGAGAGAGAAATTGATAGAGAAAGAGAGAAAGAAGAAAGAAAAAGGAAAGAAGGAAGAAAAAAGAAAGGAATAGAAAGAAAAAAAATGAAAAAGAGGAAAATTTAGCTCAGAACAGATGTAGCAGTGGCTGTTGATGTTCTTGTCCATCTTGAGGGGCACCAAGGGCCTCACCTCTGCATATTCAGCCCCAACTTTACAAGGCAGATCTTGAAGAGCACGGAAGGTAGAGAGATATCCCTGTCAAGTGATTCACAACCCCAATCTGCGAAGGCTCTCACTGGCCTTTTCAGAGTGGAGAGGAAAAGTAAACAAAAACAAGGCCTGCTTGGTTTGAAGCTGAACTGGAAAAAGTTACCACTTGCTGAACTGACATCACCCTGACATCACAGGTTACTGGTGCCAACTTACACACAAGGGTTTTTTCCTTTTTCTTCATCTTTGCATTTTTCCTTTCTAATATCTACTATTCATTAGCTCCAACTATCCTCTCACTGTTACCTGTTTTTTTTACTTACAGTATCAATGCTACTGTGGCTTTAAATTTCCAGGTATTGGTTGGACTCTGGAACTGACTTCTGACCAGAAGACATCAGTGAGAATAAACAAAACACCTGATTTGGCTACGTGCTGAGGATCTTTCTGCTCAGTGATGATTGACTATCTCCTATTCATCTCTTGGAGATAATCAAACTGATCAAGTTTACTACTGAAGCCAAGATTCCTTGAGAGTCCTTTGAGAAGGACAATGATGAAGCCAAAAGGAAATCCGGAAATTTTGGAAGAGCCTTCCTGAGTACAGAGAGAAAGATCCAAGCCTCTGTCTTTAGGATTTATGAATAGCAAAAGAAAAGAGATTGCCAGGGATGGTTTTGCCAGTAGAACTTCCTGGGATATCCTTTGAATCAGATGCAATATTGGAAGGGAGTCACTGCTATTCCCTTTGGTGCTATGAAGGCAATAAATATCCTTGGAAAAGCATAACTGTATTTTCTCTCTCTGTAAGTAGCTGATGTCTGACAGAGAGGTGATGGAGAATTTATATGTGATGTCAACAGTGAAAAGACAGTTCATTGTGGCCTGGAAAGCTAAATTTTGCTAATTAATGTATGAAAGCAATACCTGAATAATGGCCTCTATGTTCTCCTTGTTTTCAAATCCACATTTATATATACTGTGGTGCTTGTATTTACCTAAATCTTCACAGAATTTCTTAGAGTGTAAAGGACACTGAAGAATTAAACTTGCCTCAACCCTGCACAAAATGTTACTGAGCCTCTGGGAAAGCGAGGCTGACCAGAGTGGGGTCCTCTAACAAAGTGTGTGCAACTTATTTGACTATAATAACCACTATAGATATATAGATATATAGATATATAGATATAAAGAAATTAATAAGAAAAGGGAGAAGAATTCTGTCAATGTAAAGCAGAAACAAATCAACTGGAGGTATACTGAAGGAAAATCAATAGAGAGTAAAGAAAAATCAAAGTTGATCTGGATGTAATTTTTGTCACACTGTATTAACGTACAGATGCCACCACTCATATATGTGCATGCATGTCCATGCATGTATTTCTTTGTATTGATTTGTTTAATTCTTTTTTACATGCATTTTCAAATTTACAAACACTGATCCCTTCTGGGCAAGGAAGAGTCTGGTCCTTTTTTTTCTTTTCCCTTTTCTTTGCCTTTCCCTTTCCCTTTCCCTTTCCCTTTCCCTTTCCCTTTCCCTTTCCCTTTCCCTTTCCCTTTCCCTTTCCCTTCCCCTTCCCCTTCCCCTTCCCCTTTCCCTTTCCCTTCCCCTTTCCCTTTCCCTTCCCCTTTCCCTTCCCCTTTCCTTTCTCCTTTCCCTTCCCCTTTCCCTTCCCCTTTCCCTTTCCCTTTCCCCTTTTTCTTCTTCTTATCCTTCTTCTTATTCTTCTTCTTTCTGTCTTTCTTTCTTTCTTCCTTTCTTATAAAATGGTGTAAACTCTATTTTTTTTTTATTGAGTTTTATTTGACTACGTAGGTGCCTGCAGACCATATTCAAATTTTATATTCCAAAGATTTTTGGTGATTTTTTCATCTGAAATTTAATTGGCGGAATAGGGGACAAAATCTCAAATTATAATTTTCTTCATTTTTGACAAAATGTAATAATTAAAAGTGAATGGCAGCTAAAACATTCCTATCAGTTTTTATGGGTTTACAGGTATTTCCTGCGCTCATAAGAAAAAGTACAACGAGGGCTTGTAAAATGCTTTAAAATTAGGCAAAGCTTTGGGTTTAATCCTGTCAGTGGCTCTGTTGCTACTGACTTTAAGGGAGAGGTGAGAGTTCACTTCTTTAGTACACTTGCTTTAATCCATCCTGATTTACAACTGAAATTTATGGCTGTAGACAAAGGAGGATGAGGAGGACATAGGCTTTTGGGTGTGGGGGCTGTCTTTGTTTACACCATAAGAAATGCCATGCTTACTCCAGTCTTAGCAAAGACTCCTGGGCTATAACTGCACTACAGTGAAGGTATGACCTTCAGCCCTGGTCCATGATCATCTAGAATATTTACTTATCACCTAGCACAATTTTGGCCTGCATCAAACAGCTATCTCACACAGGATGTACAGCATAAAGCTCCACTGTACAACAGAGATTATTGTTAATAATATTCTTATTATTGTTGTTAACTACAATGGTTAATTAAATAGACTAATGACAATCATTATCCCACATGTTGTCATAACTGTCTATTTTGAAGACACTTTTTATATTGTGAACATTTTGACCTCAGAAAAGCTGGATGATCTGTAGCTTTAACTGAAAGAGTTAAAAGGCACCTACAGTAATACCACTCCCTGGCACTGTGATACAATTTTATGATTGTTATTGTTATTCTTATTACTATAGCACCAGCGTCAGTGTATCTATAGTCCAAGTACAGTTTGGCACCATGTGAAATACAGTAGCATTTAAGAGCTTGACAGGTTACTCCTTTTTTCCACAACCATCTCATGACAGAGTATAACTGAGCTCTGACCAACAGGACAGATTTAATTTTATCTTAATTTGTTTTTCTGACAAGCTATTAGATATAGTGCTGGAAGTAGAAAAGAAAATAATTCTGTGGTTCTGACCTTCACCCTCCCAGGAGATAGAAGGAAAAAAAAAATCCTTGCTTTTCTATCTGCTGGAGATCAAAATCTTCTGGAACCATCGGGTGAAAAATAACACCAATAAATGGAAGTAAAACGACCAGTGCAAAAAGTCCAGTCATCTAGTTCTCAGTTATGTTTCCATGTGAATGAATATGAGTGGAGAACATTTCCCTTTTTCTCCACCCTCCTCATAAACCAGCCAACAAGCCAACAAAGACCATTTAAGGGACTAAAACCCCAAGCCATCAAGTTTTCCAGGCTAATGCTTTGCTACTTAAGCCTCAGGGAGAACATGTTCAAGCTGACCAAATGAAAAACAACAATAACAACAACAAAACAAGCCTATTTAACAATAATATCTTACACATATATAGCAACTTCTATCCCAAAGGATTTCAAAGCAC
>NW_010299339.1:0-11799 GCF_000700745.2 Antrostomus carolinensis | reverse complement strand
CAGGACCTCGTGGCTTGTTAATCATGTAACAATTTTCTTCCATAGTTGAAGACATGAAACGCAGTCTTGTTGAACCTGATAATCTTACGCTGTCAGCTCCCTTCCTGAAATTTATCATGAAGGTTTGCCTGTGAGAGATTACCTCCAGCTGAAAATGCTAGAGAAACCTGAGGAATAGATGTTATCTATACTTGAAAACTTAACAATGCCCAGATAAACTCCTCTCTATAATTCTCTGTTTTTACATGTCTGATCAAAACCTTACTTATCTGAAAGGCACTACTTTTAGGAGTTACAGAAACAGTGGTTCAAAGAAAAGGAATGGCTTTCCCTGACTTACGTGTTATGCTTTTGTTTAGGAACCAGGTTGTCTTTGGAGATCTCCCACCAACTACTGGTTGGTTCCAACCCTATTTGGCTTAGAAGGTCTAGAAGAACCACATCACTGAGTAGCAGAGCTTCAGTTTTACTCATCCTTCCCAGGCTTAATCCAGACCTTTACAGTAAGAGACACTGTCCCGCCAATGACCTTCATGCTATTACAGAAGATACACCCTTCCTAGGGTTGAGGAATCCTTACGTAGCCAATTTAGGTCAGCCCTGGAACTTTCTATAGAGAAACTGCCAAATGTCTGCTACGGTACAATTAATGAGTCTATTGGCCCTGCCAAAACCAAGTCCTTCTCTCTGGAGATGTATAACTCAGTGCTGAATGCCACTCACAAGTGTTACAGCCCACTGGGCAAAAAGGTGGGCCAGAGAACAATTTTTAAATCCCTTATAGACAACAAAGCCACGCAGTCGAAGACTTAGACAAGCCTCAAATTTTACCTTTTTATATTATTATTCATTGGAAAAAGAAAACTGGACAGAAGAGCCTATAAGATCATCAAGGAGTATTAACATTCCAGTAACATGTACTTCGGTCTCTATCACATTAACTGAACCTTTCCATTCAAAACAAGAGTATTCCACAGGAAGACTACTTCATTTGGCCCACAAAACTGTTTTGTCTGTTGGGAACCTTAAAATTACACCATTAAGTTCATTTTCAATTCCCAGAAAGAGAAAAAGAGAAAGAAGGGAAGAAAGAGAGAAAAAAAAAGGAAATAGATGTGTCTTTGCCAGACAGGAAAGTATAAAAGTCAACATTTCCATGAAGACTAAACAGGTGGAAACTAATCAAGCCAGAGAGAGTAAGAGAATGAAAGGGAGACTTAAGGGTTCGTAACTAATTCTGCTCTGTTTCAGGTTGCTTGCAGCTGCCTCAGTAGTGAAGTTTACGACCAAGGTCAAGCTGTTCATTCCGTCTGACTTGTATCCAAAACAGCAATGTAATGAAGGTTTGTGTGTGTGATGAATATAGTCATCATAAAATAAAATGTGAAACCTGACAGCTCTGAAGATTAATTCTGTTAATCGACTGGGCATGCAGTTCTACTTCTGTTCAGCTTCAAGTCCACTCTATACTCTTGCTCTTTGCTTGTTTGAAAGGTGTGTGTAATCGTGTGCATACGTCTATTCTCTCTGCTCATGTCCTCCTTCTCTTCCTTAGATTAAAAAACAACTGAAACAAAGGTAGCAGTAAAGTGGCTGTCTCAATAAAACTATCCTGGTTAGAACCAACCAGGGTTTTAATTCCTGAATTAAAAGTGAGTGATAGGGGTATGTTAACAAGTCAGAGGATATATTAATAGGGTTTAACTGGGTGTCTGTGGCTAGTTTGAGTAGTCTCCTTTTAATAAAAGAAATCTGAGTATTAGTCAGAGTAACAACACAAGAGTATTTTTAGCAGCATCTTCATTTTCCTGTAGCAACATGGAGATAGTGTCCACAATAATAAAAAACAAAACCCCCCAAAACCCCCCAAGACCAACCAAAACCCAAAACCAAACAAACACAAAGCATATAATATAATAGAAAGTCAAGTGAGAAAAAGCCTGGCAACCAGTGGAAGAGGGATAAGGATAATATTTTTTGTAGCAAATAATTTTGGAGAAGTAGAGTCCCTTTTTTATCCCCTGAAAGATAAAACATCTTCTCTCAAACAGCAAAGCTCAACTAGAAATGGGGGAATATTGTACAAATCTTGAAAGAAGGAAGAAGTGGAATAGCATTATTTTTATTACCAGCCACATGGCAAGAAGTTCACAGTTCTGGCAAAAATTAACCAGATTATAAAACTTTAAACTCCAGAGGCTTGGCGACTGAGCCTGAACATTGACTGGTCCCTGAGAGACACTTGTGGGCTTTGACTCCTTAGTGACCTTGAAGTAGCTCACTCAGCCAACAGCTTAGTATTGAGCTGAACTTAAATAGGTTTGTCTTTGGCACCATTTCCAGTCTCTGTGTAGTCGAGATTTAATCACTGATATTGAATGTTGATAGCCGAAGTGTCAGGTTAAGAACTTCTAGACTCAAAGCTCATGTAAAGTAATCCACAATAGATTGGCAAAATGACAAGTCTTTAGTGTCTAGGCTCTCTGCTCAGGTCTACTTTAAGTCTTCATAAAGGAGCAGAAAATTTACCTCTACTAGCTGTTGGGTAGCACATTTGGTAGCTTCATTGTAAGTCTCAACAAAAAAAAACAGACTGAAAGAACCTTTGCATGTGTGTAATTCGTTCTGCACATTGAAAGGAAGACAGTTAAGTCTCAGTTGCATTTCTTGGCTGGTAACTACGTGTTTCTTAGAGCAGAATATGTGAGATAACAATTTCAGAAAAAAAATACAAAATATTTAAAATCCACAGTTGTCAGTTTAAATAACTAGAGACTTTTGAAATTGTCCCCACAGTCTTCTCTCTAGGTAGGTTTCAAGTCTGACTTCCTAAACTTGATAGGAGGCAATTAAAACTGATGTCAGTGTTACCTAAACACCATTTCCCTCACTTGGCTTTCTAGGACTAGCAACTCTCCTGTGTCTACATTGTGTCCAAAATTATTTTTTGTTGTGTTTCTCTGACAGGTGTCTTTGCCAGTGGTCCCAATGGAAAAGGATTTGGTCTCTGTTGATATAGTCCTTCTCATACTAGGACTGGGCCTTGGCAGTGCATTCCATTTCAGTAGCTGGGTGAACAATAACCTGTTTCTCACCCTATGTATCATTTGTTTTGTGTCTCTTCATCAAAAAGTATTTAATTTTGCAATCTACCACCCAACATGCCTTGACACTACAAAAACAAACCAAAAAACATTAAGGGCAGCAAGGAGTAAATCTTGCTAAAACAGGTATCTATATGGTCTGCCCCATTGACTTCCTTTATATATCTCATTCTGCCAGCTGAGGAGTATTGAGGTAAAAATGAATCTATATTTTTTTCACCCTTTCCTGGCTGCTGACTCCTCCAGGCAAAATGGACATCACAGCCTTATTTGTCAATGCATGTTCTTCTCAGACCAGCTGTCTTTAACAAACTATGTTGCTCAACTTCCCCAGCCAAGTATGACAAACTTTATCATAAGAATGTCCAAGTATCTCCTGAGCTCTAATCTCCTGCTGTACACTTCACCATCTGGATGACCTTATATAAAAGTTTCAAATTAAAACCCTTTTACAGATAAGACCAATCAATCAAGAGCAATACACTAAGCACTGATGCCCAGCACTGTAATTTCAGGTTATTTATTGCTCTGGTGGACTTCAGGGAATCTCCGGCTACAGGCAATTTTATCCCAGGGAGATGATGTCCCTGGTGATTCAGTTAGGTCAACGTGCATGAAAAAGCCATTTGCAATCCCTTGTGAACATTGTTGCAGCATCAGCTGTCGGCGTGTCTGGCAGATGATACAGGGCAAAGGAACTTGTGTCACTCGGGGAACTTCCTGCCAATGTGTGTGAAACATATAATACGGCGGAGATCGAGATTAATCACTCTCCACTGAAAGTATATGTATACGTTGGCAGTTCAGGAGCAAGCCTCACATACATGTTTGCAGGAGGTGATAAAAATTCATAGCACCCATAGCCAAATATTCCTGAGTGGGAGGCTGAAAAAACAAACAAGCAGTGTACTAGAAGAGGATATCTAGGGAAAATAAATGATTATTTCAAATATCAGGTAGGATGATTCTCTCAGCTGAAGGTCTTAGCCACTAGACTACAGACCCAAACTTCTTCCTCTTTGATCATTACCCCTGAATTTTGTACTCATGGTTTCTTGTTGATTAAGACTGAAAAGAAAAAGTGGAAAACAAAATTTCTTTTAGTGTGTTAGAATTTAAATTTCTTCAGAGAGTATAAAGAATTTGTTTTCTAACCATTGCACTACTGTGGTACTTTCACCACTTTAAGTCTGCTCCAGTCTTCCCAAGATCTCTTTACAGTAACAGAAGTGAAACAGAAGATCCAGAGAGTGAAATGTTAAACAGAAGTGTCAGATCTGCTTCTGGAATTGCCTGTTTATCATCATGTTTAAAAAAGGAAGTTCAGATTTGGAAGACAACATTTTACATTCCTGAGGTTATCTGAGATTACTCCCATCCAAAGTGCTCACCTGCTCTAGCTAAGGGAGCTCTGGGCATAAAATCATAGAATGATGTGAGTTGGAAGGGACCCACAAGGATCATCAAGTCCAAATCTTGCCCTAACATTGGACAATCTCAAGATTCAGACCATGTGTCTGAGGGCGTTGTCCAAATGGTTCCTGAATATTACATGCCCAGAAGCAGAATTGTAGAGGATTTTAAGGTCAAAAGAGGAGGCGCCTAGTAGAGCCAGATGCTCAGATAGGACAAGTAGAGGCAGTTGGATTACAGTTTAGACATTCATGCCTGAAGTCATCATAAAGTTTGTTTTCAGCTCCTAAGTCTTTCTTTTTTTTTATGAGTTAGATGTTAAGAATATTTCCAGGTTTGTAATCCAACTTTTTAAATTATTATATATTGCACCAGTCTAAAAATAAAGAAAAAGCTGTCAAAACTGCACCTGAAATGAATACATAGCATTCTCCGTGACTGGATATGTTTAAATCAATGCTGGAATGGGTCTGTGAGATTTGCTGCAGCTCAAGAAGTTATAGTTTTGAAGCAGGAATTACTGCATCAAATTCCCTGGCATGTGTTATGGAACAGGTCAGAGCATACGATTATAATGGTTCCTCTTGGGCTCAAGCTCCAGACTAAGAAATAACGTTCATTGCCAACACCACTGCAAAGATGGGAATTATCTGAGTTTTTCTTTATCATCATTACCAGAACCAGTGTCACTCAGAGCCACCCGAGGTTTGTGGTGCAGGAATAAATTTACTTTATTTTGATAGACATATTGGTTTGTTTTATGAGTAATGCATACATATTTATAATCACTTAAACTAATTTTTGTTTCCCTCCCACACACATACTCACTGTCAAACTCAAGGTAAACTTTAATACTTCCCCCTCCCATTTTATATCTGGACTTGGCTTTGTGATTTATTTTCATGAGCAAGAAACCAAAGATAGAGTCAGTTTTTCCAAAGAAATAAACCTCCGGAATCTTATAAAAGGGCAGTCATACAATACAGAAAGTGGACATGACAGAAAATTAATCACAGACAAATAAATCTTGAGTGTAAGACAGGGCAAATGAGTACTTTGCTCCTTAGTCTGTGTTTTGTCATGTAGTGATGTGTTCATTTTCACCTAATTTGAGCCCCTTCATAGACTACTTCAAGTTTATCCACCCTGTTATGAGGAAGGTCACACTGGAGGATGTAATGCTCCCTCATGGCAAAAATCCATGAACATAATTTACAAATTATATTATTTTATTTCCCTTTATTTTTCTTTTCCTTCTCTTTTTTTCTCCCTTCCCTTCCCTTCCCTTCCTTTCCCTTCCCTTCCCTTCCCTTCCCTTCCCTTCCCTTCCCTTCCCTTCCCTTTGAGGAAGGTCACACTGGAGGATGTAATGCTCCCTCATGGCAAAAATCCATGAACATAATTTACAAATTATATTATTTTATTTCCCTTTATTTTTCTTTTCCTTCTCTTTTTTTCTCCCTTCCCTTCCCTTCCCTTCCTTTCCCTTCCCTTCCCTTCCCTTCCCTTCCCTTCCCCTGGAAAAATGAAGCAATACCTCTCTCATTTATAGATCAAAAGGTTACTTTGCAAATCTCACCTGTTTTTTGTTGTTGTTTTTGTTGTTCATTTTCTTTTTGAAAGCTGGTAAAGCATCAATATATCCTCTTCTACACATTACTGGCAGGAATTTCTGGATTGTGAAAAGCCTAGGGTAAAGATTTTTGTCCTTCGTATAGGTTCCAGTGTTGGAGATGCAATCATCATGTCAACCAGCTGAAAATTATCTCCTGATGACTGTTGTTCTCAGTTGAAAATGGAACATATGACTCCATGAAAGTTTCACAGCCAGCACCTCCAAACTTTGAATATTCATTGGGGATCATTGCATTCACATGAGGACATAACCCCAGTTCCGTGAGGAGCATACCCATCAGCATAAGGGTACCCTTGCAAATCTGGGCCTTAATTCTTAAAAAAACCCTTTTTTCATTCCTATTTCATGGCATTTCATTGCTTTGTCCCTTTTTCTCTGGCACCTACTGTCCTGCTAGATAGTAATATCTAGGTTGCCCAGAGAGGTAGTAGTTGCCTCATCCCTGGAAACATTCAACATCAGGTTGGACAGGGCTCTGAGCAACCTGATCCAGTTGAAGATGTCTCTGCTCACAGGGGAGTTGGACTAGATGACCAGGTCCCTTTACAGGTCCCTTCCAACCCAAACCATTCTATGATTCTATGATTCTATGATTCTAATATTAAATGGTGTGAACGAGTTGAAATAAAAGAGTTCCCTGTGTTGTGAAATTTATGTGTATTGGGGGGTTTTTTTGTGGTTTTTTTTTTTTTTTTAAGGGATCATAAAATAGAGAGAAAGATTTCCTGAGGGCAAAAGCTGTCAGCCCTGCCTAGTGTGAAAATATTTGATGTATAGTCATTTGATTAAAAAATAAAGGAATCTGCAAAACCCCCTGTAACAATAAGCGGTGGTTTCTGATAATGGGAACCATATTCTTTAGCAGAACGTGATGCACAGTTAGAATTTACGTTGTGGTAACTTCTCCAGTAGGGAAAAAATTAAAAAAGAAAAAAATTTCTAACCCTTCCAGAACAAAATATTCCTAACAAGCAGCATGGCAGCCTTGCATCTCTTCAGTGGAAAACATTGAAAAAACCATATTCCTTGGCATGAACCAAATTCACCAAATATCAGAGACAGATGGCCCTTTTGACACCCATAGTAGAGGTACCTTAGCTTTCCTCATGGGAAAGTCATATTTTCATGGGAAGTGATATTTTACAAGACAGAGGGGAGATGGATGGGATAGTTATGTAGCAATCATACCCTTTTTCTGTTCAAGGATCACCTTTCTGGAAGCACTCAGACAGGTAGGAGGTGAGACATCATGAACTTTGTACTCCAAGTGACTTCACATCCAAAGAGTAATGAAGCTGGGGAAGGATTTGGAGCATAAGTCTTATGAGGAGTAGCTAAGGGAACTGGGGTTGTTTATTCTGAAAAGGAGGTTGAGGGGAGACCTTCTTGCTCTCTATAACCACCTGAAAGGAGGTTGTAATCAAGTGGGTGTTGGTCTCTTCTCTGAAGTGATAGAACAAGAGGAAATGGCCTCAAGTTGTTCCAGGGGAGGTTTAGATTGGATATTAGGAAAAATTTCTTCACCGAAAGGGTTGTCAAGCATTGGAACAGGCTGCCCAGGGAAACCGTTGAGTCACCATCCCTGGAAGTATTTAAAAGATCTGTAGATATGGTGCTTAGGAACATGGGTTAGTAGTGATTTGGCAGTGTGAGGCTAATGATTGGACTGGATGATCTTAAGGGTCTTTTCCAACCTAAGTGATACCATAATTCTGTGATTACCATATCTTATTTGTGGTCACTATCTGGAGAACATCAGCATAATGAGCAACAAAGTGCTGATGTTCATGTTCTTGAAGTGGTAGGTCCCATTCCTGGATTGTTCAAAGTTAAATAAACTGCCAATTATTACTTGTTGTAATAGTCTTTATTCTCTGTGGATTTCCTTGTGACAAATACTATGGCTGCAGACTTGTTTTCTCTGTCTGGACATATTTTTACATTTGTAGAATGTTAATATTCTTGAAATCTCTATCTCATTGTCAAATTTGAAATTAACCAAAAGGTCCTCAAGGTACTAGGGAGACACTAGGTATCTAGTTGTTTGTTGGGGTTTTTTTGTATAGAAATAGCTAAAAAATTACAGGACAGGTGTTAAAATAAGACTTTAAGAATTGTTAATTAATTCCTTATTTGTTTTTTTTTTAATAGGTATGATAAAGAAAAAAAACCCTACTTATTCCCCTCTTAACATACGGAAAAAATCTTCAGTGAAATCCAGTTTTGTCAAACCAGGCTGGTGTTTGAAAGAAAAACGAAAGTGGTCGCTATCAAAATATCTCTAAAGACTGAATCTTTTCTAAAATTACATGTTAGCAAATCTGGAGGGTTTTTTACTCTTTCTCTCATATGCACACAGATGAAATAGGATTTTCCAAGACTTTACATAAGGTGCTATTTATTAGATGGGTTAAATCTTCTATTTGATATGGGAAAATGAGGTAGGGTGGGACAACACGTCTTGTTTAATAGTACAATTTGAGCCTCAGCAGCCTCAGAAATTTGATTTAACGCAAAACCACACTGAACCACATCAGGACTTTGGCATTGGATTTTACAGTCTTCTTTATTATTGTTATTATTTTAACATCCCTGTCCTTGACATACTCGTGTAACAGAACTTTCCACTGAAAATTAAACTGGAGATGCTGGTAGGATGGTGTTTCTCAAGGAAATGCAGTCATAAAAGTGGCTTTTTCTGTGAAAAGAAGGATCTGAGTACTGGACAAGGAAAAGAGAAAAATAAGGCATCTGAAGACAGAAGAATAAGGTAAAAAAGGGATACCAAATGGTTTTTTGGCTATTAAAGTAATTGCATAGTCAGAGGCCAGAGTTCTGTTGATTTGTGATCACTGGGAAATAAATAGATGATTTGCCTTCAGCCTACTAGTAGTCAAGTGTATTAGAAGAGAATATCTGCCCATCACCCAAGACAAGTGTTTCCAAAGCAGGGAGGTGGCTGATATATGTGGACACCTGTAGAGTCAAGTAGTCCTGGAAAGTCTACCTTGTCATCCCTTGGGATTTAGTTGGGTACTTCAGTCCTATCCATGTGAAGTCAGTTTGTTATGTTAAATCTTTCTTCTCTGGAAACTGCTTTCACTCTGCCGTTTCAGCTCACAGATACAATCCTCCCAGATAAAATAAGTGGCACTGTGGGTCTTTGATCAGCCTTTTCCACTTCTGTTCCAGTCAACTTCCCATTTCCATCAGGTCTTCCACCCTTTCTTGTCTAAAACAGGTTTCCTTATTCTCCTGAAAAGCAAGGATGTGAGAAATTATCTTCATTTCCTTTCTTGGCTATTTTTTTCAGCACCCTTTCTACAATATACTGATGTCATAAACCACATGGTACTATATGACAAATACAACCTACTGTTAAAAAAAAAATCAGGGCTCTTGGTCACTATGGCAGAGAACATATTTCTGAGAGTTTTCTCAGCCATCTGACAACACTTGCAAATAATCTTGATTTGCTGTGAGTGTGGTGATAAGCAGGAGGAAGGGAATTGCTCCTGCAGGACCTAGTCATGTGTTGCACATATATTTACAGGAAGGCAGAGAGTGACATCAGGTCTCATTAACCATGTGATGGGATAAATATTGAGAAGGGAGTCATGTCCATAATTCCTCATCAAACTGTCATAAAGAAAATAGGAAACAGTTTCTTGATGGTGGCAGGGTAACTACTGTGAGCCAAAGCACCAAAGATAATCTTTTAAGGCTATCTACTAATATTTTCCCCATGTTGTACAGTGTCTGTGTATTTTTTTACTCAGAATAAATCTCTAACGCAAGTGCTGCTTGTATGGCTCTCAATCAACAAACCCAACAGCAGGTAGATACCCTCAAGACTACGGCATATTCTGCTTTCATGTAACAACAAGACATAAATTGACATGGAAAATCTGACAGCCTTTCCTTTAATGCCTCCCAGATATTTTAACTTCAAAATGACAAACTTAGAAGTCAGGAAGACAGCAAATATTTGAGTTAATCAGCAATAGGGTGATTATTAGAGATTTCCTAACAGCACCTCTACTGAAAGAAAGATTAGTTGCCTTATCTTTTCCTTGGACACCCAAACAACCCTTCCTGACTTGTTACATCTTAGGACAAGCACCAGCTAGGCATAGATTTGTTTATTTCCAAGGGTAGACATTTTCTAGTCCAAAACACCAGAATTCCAGGACTAATCAATCCTATCTATGAAACTATTGTCAGACTGTTCATTAACAGTCCTCTGATTTCTCTCTGTTGGTATAAATAAACAAAGAAGTCGTAAAAGAGCCTGATTCTCAGAAAATTAGTATCTCAGACTTGCTGACAATAAAGCCTCATTAGGCAAAAGTATTTTGGATCACCTTAGCAAAATAGGAAGCTCCCAGGACCGTGAGTCACTTGTGAATATTTGTAGCTGGGTATTTAAATATCATGATGTTTAGGTTTACCATGCTACACCCTGTCTGAAGAACTGGAAACTCTGTGAATACTCCAGGAAATACCATTATTGTGCTTGGCAGAGGTCCAGGTTCTATTATTGTCATCTGCTGACCGGGGGCCCAGCAAAGACTAATGCCACATTGTAAAAGACCTTCCATGTAGACATGAGAGAGGATGCCACTGGAGACCAGTAAAGAGGCAAGACTGGTAAATGTACAGTCATTATTCTCATTTTATTAATGTCTCAAGTTCCAGGTGTATGTTCTATCTGAAGCAATATGTGTGCATAGTAGTAGTTGAATTTAATTTGTAAATATTATTAATGTTATGAAAGCCATTTTCCAGAATGCCTTATTTTATTGCCTCAAAAGGGTTATCAGAAAACCTTAAATAGCCAAGGAATAGGATTTATCACTTTTTGTGGTGCCTATCCTTCTCCATTGGTCTGCCTCTAGACATTATTTGCATGACCAGTCAGCTTTTATATTTTTAAAATTACATGAATTAGTTTATCTTCTTAATTAAAAAACCACAGATACACGCTTCTCCTATTCAGACATCCTAGGGTTAAATTTTATAACCAACTCTTCAAGACAATTCGTGATAACATGGCTTTGCATTTCTAATTGCATATCTTGGGTGTAACATCCCTTTTAGTTTCTCCTGAGACAACAGCAATGGAGGACATAAAAATAGGTTATACAGGTAATTTCCAGAAGCCTAATGGAATATTTCTTATAGAATCAACCTTCTAATATAACCCTTTTCCACTTCTATGTGCTCTTTACTCTGAACAGCTCTAATTTTTTTCATTTGTTTTTTTCTTCCTCACATACTTTCTAGTGGGTTTTTTTGATGCACATGAAGACCTCTATGTTTTTGTTAGGTTCTCCTCCACCAGAATAAAATTAATGGTATCAATGATCTTCAGCTGAGACGTCATTCCATGGTTTCTTCCTTACCTGGTAACTTCTACAAAATGATTGCAGCCTGAGACTGTCTGTACCATGCTCATGTCCAGCTGTCTTCCCTCCTGAGGCCCATGAAGCCCAGCTTTTGCTGGTCAGTTTGAGATACCACGAGATATAGATGTCTCACTAAAGTGTCACCAGCCAGAAAATTCATAAGGAACATTTTTTTTCTGGATCTTTAATTTTAAACTGTGTTGTATGTTATTTTATTTTATTTTACTTTTTTATTTTA
>NW_010299338.1:25005-26877 GCF_000700745.2 Antrostomus carolinensis | reverse complement strand
CTGTGCCCCCCAGTAGCCTTTGGTCCCCACCTACGAAAGGGTTCAGAGGGATCCATGTTCCAAAATCCTCTCTGAGCAGCACAGGGCTCAGGGTACCTGTCCCACGTTTGGGGCTTTCTGCTGGGGAAGATTCACATCAAACTGTTCAAAGGTGGGAGATTTGCCAAGAAGCTCCTTCACAGATGGACGAGCTGGGGACCTGGCAGCAAACCCTGTCAGTCACCAGTGTCAGCTCCCCAGAGCCAAGCAGGAGGGCAGGACAGGGAGCCCACAGTGGTGACAGCTCATCAGATCAGTGCTGCCCCAATCCCCGTCCTCGCCTGCCCCGTGGGGCTGGACCCCTCTGCACCCCAGGGAAGGCTGAGGACAGCCATGGGCCTGTATGTCGGACACCCCATGTCCCCATACTGGGGCTCTCCCAGTTTGCAGAGAGACCAGGGGTTCAGGTATCACCTCCAAATGGCAAAATTGGACAATTTTTATGTCCATGAGCAAAACAAACCTTCGTGGGCACCTGCACTGCTGGATGGGCTCTGCCACGAGCAGGAGGTCACACACATGAGTTACAGCGAAGGGCACACGGACCACACTTCCCAAATGGCCTGAAAACTGTTCTTACATCAAATGCAAGATCTGGCAGATGCAAGTCAGTAATTTCACTTGATGTAACTCATCCGCAGCGCCAATGTCACGGGGAGGGAGCTCAGTTGATGTTTCCCATTAGTGCTTTGCTGCGAGCCCTTCCCACTTTAAATGCTTCACGGAGAAGATGGAGCCACTAAATAAATTCAGCTACAGCCTCAATCCCTTTGAACTCCTGCATTGTAGGGGAGCGTCAGGCCCCAGGGGAGCTGCTCTGGCTTGTTTTGGGCTCCTTGGAGAAAAGAAAGCAAACAGAGAAACATCCTTCTTATTAAATCGATAGAGACACGCAGGCTGCTGGGGGGAGAACCGGGAGCAGACCTGGGGCAGCTTTTCCTTGCTTGTCCTGCTGATCCAAGGCTCCTGCAAAGGGGCTCAGGGACAGCAGGTTGTGAAGTGGCTTTATCTCACTGGAGGAGCCATGGTGAAGGGGAGAGGAGCTTAGCATCACTCAGATGCTGGGGGTACCGCAGATCATCCCCCAACCAGACCGGCCAGTGAGAGCTCACCCACCCGCTGAGGGGCTGTATCCATGTCAAAACAAGAGTGGGCAGAGGGGAGCAGAGCCCCAACTTGCTGCCACCCCCAAAACCCTTCAGAGAGCTGACAACAGCCTGCAAACCCTGCACAGCACCCACCTGAAGCACCCCTGCACTGTGCCCTAGTGCTGGGGGGTTCTGGGGCTGCAGCCCCCTCCTGCCAACACCACAATATTTTCAGCTTATTAAGAAACAGCAAAGCACTTAGTGCTCCTTACAGAGCCCTCAACTGCCAGATTCTTTCCTCTGACTATAAATCTGTTCCAGAGCTGGGAGAGACACGAATCCCCACAGGGTACCCCCCTCCCCTGGCAGCCCCCCGCAGCCGTCGGGGCGGGAGCAGAGTGAGCCCAGTGGGGATGGAGATGGCCACGTACAACAGGCCTGGGGGCAAACCCAGACATCCCCCGGGAGAGCTGGTGACTAAGGACTGAGGGTCCCCTGTCCCACCTCAATGTCACCCAGAGCACACAGTGACAAACCAGGGACATGCAGCCGAGCACAGAGGGCTGAGCCCCCCGGCAGCCCCCGGCACTCCCCCAGCGATGCCAGCACAGAGCTTGCCAGGGGTCCCTAAGAAAGCTCAGGGACTGGAGTCAATCGTGGTCAGGTGGTTGTTATTATCAGTAGTTTTCATCGTAATTCGGAACGGCTGCCACTTGCCAGGCGCTTTCTGCGGCAGCCCGGTACA
>NW_010299338.1:24305-24975 GCF_000700745.2 Antrostomus carolinensis | reverse complement strand
GGTTACCGACGGCACGTGGAGACGCAGCCGAGCTCCGCGCTCGCTGCCAGACAGGCGTTTCTGCTGTCAACTGCTCCCCACAGCATGACAAAAACTGGGCTTCCTCCCATAGGTGGTCAGTGCTTCCAGAGCCCCCAGGGCTGAGTTGCCACCATGTACAGGACCAGCCGGGTCAAAACCCCCCGGGGTGGTCCTGTCAGCAGCCCCAGCACTGGCAAAGCACCGGGGTGGTGATGGCCTCTTGGAGTGTCCATAAGGAGCAAGACAGGACTATTGTGAGCTCATATCCCATCTGCCCCTACAGCCTGGCCAGCACCTCAGAGAAAAGTCAAGTGCTTCTGGAATCACAGAATTCTGTATAATATTTTTTTTTAGATATATATAATATATATAATATATATGTAATAATCTGCCGTGTGAATTCATCCTGATCCCCGTTAGCCGGGGGCTGGGGTACATCACACAGCAGGACGCTCCTCTTTTTTTCCTCATAGTTATTTTTCTGCAGTTCCTTGGGCAGCCCCTTGAGAAGTCCCATTGGGAAGGGGACAATGGCCAGGGAAGGGACAGGCTGCCTGGGGTGACGGGGACCAGCCCTAGGGGTGGCCCGGGATGCTGGGATGCACAGACGGATGTTTGACACAACACGGGAACGCTGGCTTTAGCTCTG